>NW_005187419.1:3179417-3222853 GCF_000239375.1 Pundamilia nyererei
AAACGATAGCGTGTTTTTATATCGTCATCCGATATATATCGTTATATCAAACAGCCCTACCCTTTATTGTATCTTTGGGGCTGTACAGTGACCTTTGACAGGGGTGTTCATCCCATATTAAATCAATAAAACCTGTGGAAAAAACATCATAAGATAAGTAAAACATCCAGTATACAGATGTTTTTGTTAGGCATTAAATTAGTTCAAATGTGCTGAAGATTCGGTGTGGGGAGTAAAAATTCTGTTGTTGCAGGGTTTTAAAGGCTTATAGCACAAATTAAAAATGTATATTCAATTCAGTTTCATTTATATTGTGCCAAATCACAGCAGCAGTTGCCGCATGCCTTAGTAAATGTGCAAAATCCAGGTGAATGTGAAGGCGGTCAAGCAGGTGGTACTTGTTTGTATCCGTTGACAGTTTTGTGCATTAATGTAACAGTTAGTAGGTGAGAGGTGGATCACATTTACTTTTAATAG
The DNA here is from genome assembly GCF_000239375.1 of Pundamilia nyererei. NCBI lineage: Eukaryota > Metazoa > Chordata > Actinopteri > Cichliformes > Cichlidae > Pundamilia > Pundamilia nyererei. The sequence continues at coordinate 3,179,895 of NW_005187419.1, forward strand.
ACTCCTGTAGCCTTTCTCAGAGTGTATGACGTTAGCATTTAACCAGTGTACGAACTTATTTGGGCAACCTTTACCTCTGTCATCATTTACTTCGTCTAATCTAATCTAATCTTCAAGTAGGATTAGATAAAATGTCATCATTTAATATGGTGTCCTCCTGAGCTCATCGTTGATTTAACCAAAACAGTGCGTAGGCGTAAAAATGTGCGCAATGTGATTTAAGATCCCCCTGCAGCTCCTGGTTTGCTCGTATCAGTGTCAGCCCTCATCTTTAGTTAATGAAAAACAAATCAATGTCTTTTTTTGTCTAAATGATCATTTACTAAGAAGAAAAATGATCCGACTGTTTATAATCTGTCTTTCTGAAACTGTTAAAAATGTTACTTCTGTCTGCTGTGCATTGCATTTTTATGCTGTAGCATCCATCAGTAAGATGCTAAGAAGTTATTTTTACCATCAGTATGCAGAAGATTGCAGCTTTAAACAAAATAAAGCACGGCACGGTGACTGAAAGACCGGGCTGACTTGGTCGGACTAGTCATTACAGTGTTTTAATTTAAGTTTGGGAGAGTGTGAGAGTGCAGGGAGTTCAGTTTTACTAAGAAAAGTTTTGCAGTGACTTGATGTGTGCAGCAGACTTAAGCTGTGAGCTGGCACTCAGATTCCCTTCTTCCTTCTCTCCCTCGCTCCCACTCCTGCCTGTTTGGTCAGGTGATTGTGTTTGACTGACAGATGTGGGTCGATGGGGCAGCAGGCGGGTGATAGTTCTCACGTGTGTCTGTCAGCTGAGCTTGCCGGACTTATTTACTCGGCAGCAGGAATGAGAAATTTAGAGAGCTGTGCTGAAAATCTGCCTTTATTCTCCACTCTCAGAGTCCCTGGATCTTCTCTCCCTAGAATAAGACCAAGGTCACTGTAGTCTGAACTGGATGATACCCGCATTTCCCGCTTGGCCCCGTCTAGATATGGCCTCTTCCTGATAGTCCCCCCTGCCCTCCCCCAGGTGTGTTTATTGACTATTGTTCTGAGGCTGGGTGGCATGCAGAGGCTAGCAGACAGGACTTCACAAGGAAGCTGCTAATGAGCGGTCCGGCAGCGGCGGAGTTAATGTCACTGAGTACAGAGGCACCTTGTGCTTCTCCAGTGAGCCATAAATCTGGACAACTGCAGGTTTTTCTCGAGTGTTGGTGCGAATAATGGGAAAGAACTGATATTGCTGACATTTCTGATGCCCGTAAATCTTATTAGAAGCAAATATTCCAGCTTACTAAATGACAAAATGCAGTCATTTTGTATAAAATTGCTTTTCCTGCTGGGGGTAATGTTTTTAACCAGATCTCTTTGTGTTTACAGGCTAAGGGGCGGAGGGATGGTTTCTCCTCAGCCGGTGACAACCCTCGGCCGCCGATGGCGACCCGGCCGGGAAGGGAGGGGGTCGGCATGGGCTGGAAGGGTCCCCGGACGCTGGTCCTCCATAAGAACTCCCAGGGTTTCGGTTTCACATTACGCCACTTCATCGTTTATCCTCCAGAATCCGCTTTGCACACTAACCTCAAGGTGAGAGTCACAGATGTCTGCAGGTCCCTGAAACACTAGAAAATGCCTTAAATGTTAAAGGTGTTTAAAAGTGTTGAATTATGTTATAAAAATACCAGTTGTGCTTCAGGGCTTAGTGTCACAAAGTACTTTGTGTTTGTTTTTATAGTACACATGGTCTCCATTTCATCCTAGCTGGCATTTAAAGGGGTTTCGAAGGCCTTAGCTTTAACTCGCTGAACTCAGGAGAGAGCCAATTTGAGCTCAGAGATAAAGCCAATCATACTGTAGCTGCGGGTCAGCGAGGTTGAGCGGAGCAAAATGAACACAAAGACAAAGGGAGAAAACAAGCCTGGGTGATTAGAGACAGCAGACGACGAAGAACCCGAGCTGTTAGAGGAAGAGAGGCACAAGATCTGGACACAGAACAAGGACCGGGGCTTCGATTTTACTACTTTGAGGAATTTAAAAAAACACCTTCATTTTACTCCTGTTTGTTTCACAGGCCTGTTTTTGTCCCTGGTGAATTCAGGCTTGTTCTGGTGTTGGGAAATGAGCCCGAGTGGTTATTTAGCTGTTTGAGGTGTGGGGGCAAACGTCTCCAGATGTGAAATTGAGGGATGTGGAGGCTGGGGTGGGGTGAGCCAGCTGAAACAAGGCCTCTATTATTTTTATACCACCCCACCATCTAGCTGCTGATAGGAACACGAATTGAATGGGATCTGTTGTCTTATCCTGGTACCACTCACTGGCAGCCGGGCCGTACCATGCCAGCCCTGGACAATGGGCCCACTGCTGGCCTTTGGCCTCATTTCTGCCCTTGTCTCCTCTGCCTCAGAAGGGATCACATGTTGTTTTTTGGACAATTAGACTCACAGATCTTTCTGTTCTTATCTGAAGAGGCTTCATGGAAACCTCCCAAATTAACCTCTTAGTGTCCAATTAGTACAGATTCACAGGGTCTGTGACTCATTCATGCTCTCGATTTATAGGTCCACAGGTCGTCTGGGTCGTGGTTCTAACAGGACCCTTCAGCGTCTTCACTTGACACTTCCTCTTATTAGGATGTAACTTGATTTTTATTCACTTTGGAAAAAAATCAATATTTTATTTAATGTGAAATGAAGTGAACTAAAAAAAGAAGTAACTACAGTACCACAGATTTCTTTGTTACTCAATTTCTTTGCTTATTTACTCTGTGTAGTGTCAAACTACTTGTTACTGAGTTACAGCATACAGCAGTCATGCTATTGCCATACATATAAGCTGAAATAAACAAAAGTACTCATTCAGATAGGGAGGACATACACTGGATCTATTTTTAGATGCTAGCTCCTTTTATTATTTATTATATCCCGAAGCCTGTAGTAGAAGATGTGAAAAACAACTCTGCTTTTGTTACCTGGTCAAAATTCACTCATTCTGAGGAGACATTTGGGTGGTCTGTGGTCTTTAGCTACCAGCCTTGTGTTTCTCGGCACATTTTGCACATTGCTGTCACATTTCTTTCCTTACGAGCAATAAATTCCAAGCAATGCACATATTTGCCACCGTTGAACTGGGAACTGAGGAGACTGTTTTTGGAAGGGTTTATGTACCTGCATAACCATTTGATCAAGGAGAAGTTTCTTGGATCGAGAGGTCAAAGTTCAGTCGCTTTCCTCGGACTTCCATGACCTGGATGACTGAGAACCTCCCCAGATAACTATCCGTCCAGTAACTTTGATCTTAATACTGAATTTTGGACCAAAAGTGTGTTACATTACATTAAAGTAACACGTTATTAGTGTGATGATACAGTGAAGAATTGCTGTTTTATTATCACTGAAAACTGGGATGTACCTTGTGAGCAACAGGATGGATACGGATGCATTTTTGTGTAGGTTTAGAGTCTTTTGAATCCAGTGCCAGACATCCGCATAAATTAAGGGATGAGTAATTTTCCAGATGTATAGAATCCCTAGCATAGACTTTTGTGTCCACCTCTTCCCATCTCCTTCCGGATGTGGTGAAATTAGGACTGGCCGGGTGGTGAGTGTCCCCAGCTATGAGTTCTATTCTGGGGTCGGCAGCTATCCTTTCTCTGCCTCTAAACCCTCCACCATTGTCTGCAGAGCCCGGAATGAGCCCACTCAGCGCAGGATAAAGCCCGGCAGCAGTCAGCCCACCGTGCCCCTGCCCACAAACTGTCCACTCAGCTTAGTGTGTGTGTGTCTGTGCGTGTGTGTGTGTGTGTGTGAAGGTGATCAGAGAACCTGCAGCTATCAGATCTCACCACCTCGTTTCTCACTGTCCCCGCCTTTATTTACTCGCTGTGTGTGTGATGTCATGAGCACCTGCAGATTGTCAAACCAGATAGTCAGTGTCTGTGCTGGATCTGCAACATTAAGAGCTCATGAAAACAAACAGGTCGGTGTCAGGAGGTTTGGCATAAATTGTCAGTGAAGTCACCGACACGTGAGGGAAAGCTGTAAACAGTTGATCTCATCCTTCCACATTTTGGTTTCTGTTCAGAAAAAGGTCACCTGGGGTTGAGACCTGTGGCCAAAGTTAGAAGCCGTATGCTGCTGAAGTGTCTGTGTTTAAATCAGGAGTATGAGGGCCCTGTATGAGGCCTTTCTACTACATGATGTAAACCCCGAATCATCACTTGGTAGCATTCCTGCCTGGAAAAGTAGTGATAGCTTTTGTTTTTCCCCTCAGTTTTGTCTAAAAGTTGAATGCTGAATGGGCATGAAAAAAAAAAAGCACTTTATTATTGGTTGCAAAATTTTCCATGTGGCACAGCCAGTTTCCGTCCTGCAAATCTTTGTATATGGTCAATTTTGTGACAGTGTCTGAAGTAGCAACTTTCCCCACATTTCCAAAAGTAAAACCTTTTTTTTTTTTTAAAAGCTCAGCGCTTGCGTTGCATCACATGTCGACCTTTCTGTGCATGTGGAAAAGTTTACCCCTCGCTATCAGATCTCTCTCATCTAGAACTTCTTAAACGCGGCCAAAGACCGTCTCAGCAAATGTGTTTGTAATTACTAGGACAACAATAAATGTCTCTTACAGGAATTTTACGCTTTAAATTTGCTCTAATATGTGTAATTCTGTCTTTCTGTTTGCAGGATGAGGAGAACGGTAACGGAAAGGGTGAGCTGCCTCTAGTTTTTGCCTTCTCAGTCTTTTATTAGTGCTCCAGTTAAAGCTTACTACAGGGATAGGGATAATGATGATGTAATTGAGGCAAGACCCTACTGTACTTCCCTCATGTCTCGCCTGCTCTGCAGCCTTTATGCGCCACCTACAGGACGCTATCCAGTACTACATCTAAAAATCCACCTGCAGTTAGACTTCTGGTTCTCCAGCTTTTTCTAGTTTTCTTGACTTGAGATGCTGAAAAAAAGTGTGAATATTTATCAATAAATATCAATAAGAAATTAAATTTTACATAAATAAACATGCAGTAGTATAAGCAGACTCTTATTTATTTTCCCTGAAAAAAATTTACCTTAGTTTTGCAACCCACAGTCTGACAACCTCTGAGTTAGATGCTCATGGACGTATTTACTCGTCTGAAAAAGTGCTACTTTCAGCAGCTACCTGGTTCACTCGGGGTTGGGACAGAAGGTAGCTCTGCATATGTGAATTGGAAGAATTTAACAGGAGATGCTCTTCCTAACACAACCCACGAGGCATTTGTGCCTCCTCCCGGGATTCACCTGACGAGGGAGTTTTCACTCGTGAGGTGAACGCGTAAACAACTACACTGTGGAGCCACGTCGCTCGTGTCAAAAACAAACCCTTAACAAATATCTGATGGGCGCTGGTAGAAAGTGTCAGCAGTAACCGTTCGTAGGTGTAGCGCAGCAGAAGGGGAACAGATTTGTTTGAGCCTGCAGCTTTACTCGGCGCTTCTGAAAGATTTGTGGGTGTAGCGCTTATCAAACAACCAGCCTGGCGTGGACTCCCAGGTGATATTCATGAAGTAATCGCAAAACAAATACATCAGAGAGCACATCTGTATATCAATGTCATGTCTGCTTAGATATGCATGTGAATTTACCCAAATGAGTTCATGCAAAAAATGTAAACTAATGGATTGTTGTACTGTGCACCTCCAATACAGAATGGCATTTTATCTATGTTATTTTACTATTATTTACTATTTGACTATTGTTTACAATATTTGGATAATTAATAATATTATATAATATTATATAATGGTAAATGTTCATGTGTAACAACGTTCATACCCACATGTGGATTTCTTTTTCTTTCCTTGTGCATTAACTGAATCTGTCTATGTCCTGATCTTTGCGCATCCCCTCTTTTCTTGTTGTCATTCAGGGTTTCAGAAAGGTCAGTTGGAGCCAATGGACACTATATTTGTGAAGAACGTGAGAGAAAAGGGTCCGGCCCATCAGGCAGGCCTGTGCACAGGTAAAAGGAACATGTTGTGCAGGAGTGAGGACGCCTCGATTTGCATTGGAAATCTGTTCTGCGTGCAGGTCACGTGACGCTGCACGAGCATGCAGAGAGAAGTTGACTAACAATAAAAACAAAGGAGACGAGAGTTATTACAGAACGAGAGCTCAGTGTGTGTGAGGTTTTCCTCTTGTGTATTTCTGTGACAGCAGAGCAAACCAGTACTCGGTGTTAAAGCACCAGCTTGATTTAACGCAAACTGACGCATCCACGGAGTTTCACGCTACCTCAAACGTATGCAAACACACGCCCTGCGAGCACCGCGTATGTGTTTCAGCTTGCATAAAGTAACCGCAAATGCATATAAAATTGGAGCAGGTAGTTATCGGACGCCTTTCCTCAAGGCCTTGGTTCACAAAAGCTGAGCTGTTCTAAACATAATTGTTCTTTATGCTTGAAAGCGATTTTAATTTTATTGATGTACTTTTTTGCCTTTAAGACATATTGAACACCACATGAAGTGAAAAAGTGTGAGATTAAGTTCAAGCTGGCTTTTGATGCCACCCAATACAGGTGATTTGCTTAATGTGGTTTTGGTTTTGCTGACTTTAGACAGCCCAGAGTCAATTATTCAAAAAGTTCACTACTTATTTTTCACTCCGGGTCATTATTATTTTGATGTCTGCCTTCAGGGAATTTACCCCTTACCCAGTTTCTTTATCATTTCCTCTTGCTTTAAAGGTCAGAGTTTACTGATTCATTGTTCTCAAATGTATTAGTGATATAATATGACAATCTGTCCATGCTGTGCAGGGGATCGTCTGGTGAAAGTGAATGGAGAAAGTATTCTAGGAAAGACGTACTCACAGGTGATCGCCCTCATTCAGAACAGGTAAGAATCCCTTCCTGTGAGCCCCTTCAGAGCCTTTTAAGTGTTGATTTATTGTCCTGTGAGAGAAGTCATAGGAGAGTGACACAAAAAGTGGAGATATGTGCACTGACTCGTGTATATCTTCATGCTTGCCAGTTTACCATCTGGCTATAAGCCGAGCTAGGCAGCAACAGGAATAGCTTGTTTCACCCTGAGATATGAGAATAACCTCATGACAGATCAATGCGACGCATCCAAATCATATCTAATGGCCCAAATGTAATGTATGAGGGAGTGCGTGACTTCACCTTTACAAATATACTTGTTTAACTGGGCCACAGGTGTTTGTTTTTTAAAATAACATAATTTCATCAGTCTAAATGCTAAAAATTCACACAAGGGCAAAAAAAACATTAACTCAAAAATCCCAACAACCAACTGTTCTGATTGGCTTTCTGCCTTTCACATAGTTTGTTAGTCTTTTGCTGCATATTATGAGTTTTAATGGAAGGTATGAAACATCAAGTGACATACCTCAGTTCAGATTACCCGATGGAACTGATTCATTATCCTTCTGCTCAAATCAGTGCATTCCTAACTGGTATTTGTTTAAGAATAGCTGGAGTTTTTTTAAGGTTTCTTTTGTATTTGATTTTATTGTATTTTTATTTTAGCTATAACAATCCACAGGTACAAATGTTGCCTCGGAAGTCTTATTCTTGCTCTTGTCTCTTTTTGTCGCACGTGTCCTGCAGTGAGAGCGTGTTGGAGCTCTCCATTATGCCAAAGGATGAAGATGTGCTTCAGTTGGTAAGTGTGAGTATGAGATTTTTCACACATATTTTACCCCACCCCCACCCCCACCTCAAATACACACACACAAAATAAACCCACACATATTACATGCATTATTTTAGGACACTGCAGAAGTCTGCAGAGATGATTCACAGCGTCACTGTTGAAGAATTTCAAGATTTTGTTAGACTGGCTGCAGAGTGACTCACAGGGTGACTCGCTCTGTGTTTAGATTACAACACATGATCATTTAAAACCACTGGTATCTGTCAAAGTTTGTGCTTGGGGAAAAAAAAAAACCAACCCAAAAACTCGGTTGTCGCTCACACACCCATGTTCCGTAAAACACATTTTTATCGCTCCACAGGTTGCTCTTCCACAAGATCCAACATGCATCGTTAAATGCCCCTCCCATTAACCTGGAGCAACTCGTCAACACACACAAACACCAGATGAGCTGATTTAACTGGTCTTTCTCACAGATGCAGAAACATCACCGTTCCTCCCAGAAATGCCCCAAACTGCCCTCTCCTTCCAAGCGTCCTGCCGTGTCTTAATATTATAAACCCCCTCCTCTGTTGTCTCGCTCCTCCCCTCGCTGCTACGCCTGTATTTGCTGCATTCCTAGCATGACCTCACCAATCCCGCGCACCTCCCTCCACACTCCCACAGGGTGGAGTAAGATGAGGAGGAGGAGAGAGGGAGTTTGGAAAGATCTGAGAGAGGCAGAAACAAGTCGATAGAGCAGATAGAAAAGTCACAAATACAAAGGAAAAGAAAAGAAGTTAAAGTCTGGATGTTTTAGGACGAGGACGCGGTACAAAATGAAGAGCAGAATGTTTTAGCTGCAGAGCTGTCGCATCCGCGGTGTTAGTGAGCTCTTCTTTTTCTGCTTGTGTGGCTTCGGTCTTAACGCACAAGCTGTGGAAAGGCTCTGGATTCTGTTGGACAGCCTAAACGTTTCATTAGGTAAACCTTTAAAAGTGTCAAACTGATTTAAAATGTCTTTGTCATGCGAGTTTAAAAATAACTGGAAGTAGGTGTGTTTTTGGTTGAAATATGGCAGTGTGGCCGATTCCTGAAATGATCGGGTAATTTAAAGCTAGTTATTTACATTTGGATTCTCCTAAAGCAGCAAAGTGTGTGTGTGTTTTGTATTTGTTTAGATAACATTAGAGGATACTTTTGTATTTATAGCTAGCTGCAGTGCGGTGAGTGTTGTGGCTTTTTCTCGGGGGAATTCTTCCAGTTTGGTAGCTAGTTTGTGTTTGTGTGGAGAGCCGAGGCCTCGGGGACAAACTGTGGCAATAACTCAGAAGCTTCCCCTTTCAGGCTGTTGTTGTGTGTAAAGCAGCACGACACTGTGCCGTTGTCAAACTTGTTTACAGGAAGAGGCAATTTTTGTTTAAACTTCTCATTCCACACATACACACACAGGCGCACACAGACACACACCTACCTACCTACCTTTGTAATTTCCCATTTCTTCCTGTCACGTCTGTTCTCACGGTTCCTCCATCTTCCCTCCTTTCTCTAGGCGTACTCCCAGGATGCCTACCTGACGGGTAATGAACCGTACGCTGGGGGAGCTGAAAACCTTCCGCCGCCACCCCCCCTATGTTACCCACGCTCCAAGACGACGTCGGTTTCTGGAGCTCCCCTCTCATCCCCCATGGGCCAGAACCAGCTGGATAACTGGAGTCGCTGGCCAGGTTCTTCCAGCCCCTCATCACCCTTGGACAACCGATCTGCTGTGTGCAGCCCCGCCAGCTGGCAGGAGGGGCGGCCAGGCGAGCCCGGTGGTGTGGGTCACAGCAGTCCAGCCCACCGCACAGAGGAGATCCAGTACGGTATGACCAGCCAGCAGCCTCAGGGCCAGATTAGGGGACGCTCCTACTCTTCGTCTTCCTCCTCCGGAGGCCCTTTGTCCAGCCCGCTACAAGTTCACTACCCCAACCACCATGGTGCCAGTTCTTCACAGGCTCAGCCACGCAAGTCCAGCTCAGCCTGGACCAGTCCCCCTCAGCCACAGGTCAGCCACAGCCGCAGTGACCGCTGCCAGCAGGCCCTCTCCGACTGGTACTACAACCAGCAGCCGGATCGCTCAGTACGCAAGATGCAGACCCGCCATCGGAGCTACTCTCAAGACCGGCTCAGTGAATCTAGGAGGCAGCAGCAGCGTACAGGTGGCTGGCCACACAGCGCCTCCCAGGACACTCTGCTCTTACTTCAGCAGTCAGGACCCGGACCCCAAGGGGAGCCATACTGGTCCTACGGAGACCACACTGTCACTAACTATACTCGAACACGCTCTGAAAATTTGCTCGCCCTCTACGACCACCATGGTCGCTCGTTAGAGATGTTGGACCGAGGAGCAGCTGGACTGGTCTCGCCTCGGATTGACAGGCCCGCGTGGCTCCAGCAGGCCCCCAAGCCTCCCCCGAGGACTGACGCTTACCACAGGCAGGGCAACCATTTTAGCGCAGCGCAAGCTCCTCAAGTGTCCCGGCAGTCACAGCCAACCTCTAAACACCACCCACAGACCCACACCCAGCCACAGCCGGCGCCCACTCAGAGCAGGCGGCTTCCTCCTGGACAGAGCGTGGACGACCAGCCGGTGGGCTACCGTAGCTACAGCCCATCTTTTTACCGCAAAACAGGCCGCATCCTGCAGCAGGCTCATTCGTTCAGGGACCCTTCATACTCTGGCCCCCACTTAAACTGGAACCCAGTACCTAAAACCAGCCCTCCAGAGGGGACGCCAGCACCTCCCACTGCCTCCACCACAACTCCAGTTGCCTCGGCCACGCCCGAATCCCAGGACAGAGGGTACAGGCCAACAAACCACGAGAGGGAACGAGGGGCAGTGGAAGGGCAGGCTGAATTGGTGGCACAGACCCAGGAAGTGGTGATGAGGCAGAAACCCCCCACGGGGCGGAGGAATGTCCAGGGTATGCGTCACCCTCACTACGCCCTGCCTTTGGATGGGCTAGAACCCTCTTTGTTTTCTCCTGATCCCAAAGACTCAGCCCCAGCTCCCGGTTCCACAGGAGATGTAGCCTCAGGCAAACCAAATGGAAACCTTGCTCCCCTCCCACTAGAGGATGACTCTCTGGCCTCCATCCCCTTCATAGGTGAGTAGGGAGCCTCCAAGTTTCCTCCCATGTCCCTTCTCCTACTTCCCTAACACAAAAAAACCCCACACTGACCTTGAGATTTCATTAGTCGTCCTCTAAAATGTAATCTACACTGAGTGTTTATTGAACGTTAGCGAAAGCTTAACCGAGAGGAAATGCAAAGCAGATGAAAATTTGAATTTGTGTGTTGTTTAATTTCCTCCTCGTCTGCATATTCAGACGCCAGAGTCTGCCCAGACGCAGTTTCCGATCCGTCTGTGAATGTTTGCGTTGGGTAATTGCGGTATTCCCACAGTCTTACGCACCATATTAGTCGTATGTGCGATGGAAGTTCACTAATCCTGCTGGCTGCCCTCCTGACTTTAAGGTCACCTCACTGTGCTGAGGAAATGAGGTGGAGGTCTGGACTTCCTGAATGTGGGTTGTTGTTTAGAGGGATAATTTTCAATTTCACATCGGTGGAGTTTGATTTTGTGTGTTGAGGCGTGACAGGAGCTCAACAGCTACTGACAGTGGTTTTAATCTAAACCAGTAATACTAATAACGAGCTGTCATAGCACCGTCCGAGCAGGACATGCAGTCTTTTCTGTTTGTTTTCTACAGTTATGGCCTGCATATGTTGCCGTCAGTGGGAGTTGACTGCGATCGTGTTCGAGCTTGTTTCTTGCTCTGAAAAGGCTCAAACAGAAGGGGCCCTGTAGGCTTCTGATTAGATTCTATCACTTGACACGGACATTAGTCAAAGTCAAACCACAAGCAAATGAAGTCAGCCGGTGAGGCTGGACTTGCCTATATCGCCCACTCGCAGCCTGGGGAAAACTTGCACTAATGTTGAATAGATTCAAATCAGCTGACTGGGAAGCTTTGACCCATCTTGGAATGACTGTGGATATTTGAGCCAAGCTGCGCTCTGCCCCAGAGAGTCATTTAAAGAAAGAAACTACAGGAAACCAGGAAGGCATCTCTCGTCCTCTCTGTCAATCCGTCAGAGCACATTCTTGCCTCGTACTTTCACCTGAATTAAACGAAACCAAGCAGCCAGAGCAGCAGGTCAGGACATGTTTAATATCCATAAACTGAAACTAGGATAGACAAGAAGTAGTAGTTCGTTCGTTCGTTCGTTCGTTCGTTCGTTCGTTCGTTCATTCTTTCTTTCTTTCTTTTTCTTTCTTTCTTTCTTTCTTTCTTTATCTAACTGACGCAGATGCTGATATAATCTGAGGCTGTTTAGGGACATGCAATTTCATGGGCTGTTGTTTTTCTTCTTCTTTTCAAAGCATGGGTGTCTGTGAGATAGCAGTTCAAAGGCAAACCGTGTCTGAATGCAGATACTGTATGTTTTTATCAAATCTCGTACACCATATTGAATTTTTCCTAAATTCAATGAAGTGTTTCTGGTAGCTCCTACAAAATGAAACGACAAATTATATCGAATGCTGCTGCAGGATTTTATTGTGCGCCCACTTGGAGTCTTTGTAAGCTGTAAATTGCCAGGAGGTTTTTGTCATGGTCCTTGTGGGGAACAGTGGGGGCTCCCGCCTTCAATGCAGCTATTGTACTGCTCTACTAGATGAAGGGTTTTATGTGGGGGTTCATTCTATGACTGTCTTTACTAGCTGGACCCTGGACATGATGGACTTCGTGTACTGGCCTGTGTACTGGCCCTCTGTGTTCTCTTACAGGCACCTGCTTTCAATTACTTTGTATTGAAAGCTCATTCTCTCTCATTTTTCTTGGTCTAAACTTCTTTACATTGAATTACAGTTGCTACATACAGGTTAGTTTGATAGTCAGTTAATTCTTTGAGATATTTCGTAAGCAGGAGTACAGCTAGTAAAACATGCTGCAAAAACTCAGGCCTCAGACTATTTATATTCAACTCTTGGCTCTGTATGATGTCAGAGAGAAGGAATATCCCTAAGAAACTCCACATGGAGTTGAAACCTTCTAGTTGTGAGGGACAGCCAGTCAAAGGAAAGCTGGCATCTTTGCCCTAAAGGGAGAGGAGCTAAAAGGGTTGGTTTCAGATAGTTCAGAGTCCATGAAATGAGGTCCAGTTTAGATGTAATAAAGATAAATAAGAATTATTTAGAACTGTATATCATGCAGAGGATAAAAACTAGAAATCAAGCACAATAGGTCCCTCTTAATAAAGTAAATATTCCAAAGAGGAATGAGTCTTTAAGCATTTCTTCTATCTTCACCATTCGTCCAGGACAAATCTGAGTCAGGAATTCCTCCTTTACTATATGTACTGTAGAGTAGCAGCACAGTGTACCTCAGTATGCTGCTCCCCTCTGCTGGTCTGTCTCTGTGTCGTGTTTCTGAGCTCACTCTGGCTGCCTGTTAATGACGGCCTTTGTTAAACCCACAGCCCGGCTATTTCTGGGCCATGCTGTAAACAGGCAGATTCCTTATCCCAGACTGGGAATGTTTTCCGCCTTATGTCGGCCTCTAAAATGCACAGGAGTGAAGAATAGAAAAGCGAGGGCGGGAAGAAGAGCATGAAGAAAGGGAAGAGACGAAGGATGTTAGAGGACTGGACTGTAAGAAGAGAGATGGTTATTAAAATAGGGAAAATTAAATATGAAACCAGTGCAGGGTTTTTCTAAAATGACCATGTGGTGGTCAGTTGAAGTGTGGCGGAGTGAGGCTGTGCTGCCCTCTGCTGTTTCCTCCGAGAGCAAACCAGAGCCTCGACGCATTTCGGTCCTGAGAGTTTAAAACATCACGGCAAATCCAGCTTCTCCTCACTGCGTGCAAATATCAGACCAGCCCCTAATCCTCGCTGTCAGTCAGGAAGTGTGAGCGTGTTTGTGTATGAATGTTTCTGTGCGTTAGTTTCATATCCCTTTACCTGAAACTGCTGATGACTAGTAGCCTGTGTGATCCTAACCATTTTATGCCTTTGTCTTCTTAAAAACTACGTTTCTTTATCAGCATAAAAAAATCCCCAGAATTCTTACGTTGGAAAGAAAAAGAAAAGATCATTCATGCCCAATAATTTATTTTCTACCTTTTGGACAGTAACGGTTTCTCTTGCATGTATCAGATCAGGCCTGCGCTAGGGTAGATTTCACAAAGAACTGAAACCATGAGCCAGTAAACCTGTAACAAAACCCCCTCCTCTCTGTTAGCTACTGAACAGTTCTTCCTATGGCAGCAGAAGACGCAGGTATTGTATTTTCTGTAAAATTTTTGCCTGTTCAGCCATGTTCCTGTGGGACTTTTTCTTACTGTAGTTGGCTCGCAGCTATGCTTACTTTCCTGAGAGAGGACAGGAGCTTTTAGTGACTTCTGCTTCATCTGTGTGTTCTTAAGTGACCATATAAATGTATGTGTTTCTGACTTTCTTGTACTTCTCACGGGAATCTGGAAGTGCATCATGTTAAAGTATTGTGGTAAATGTTTTAAGGTGATAGTCAAATTTAAAGTGAAAGAAACTGTGAAAAGCGTTTTTTTAAGTCTCTCTGATGGTAATCCCCCAATTCCTCATCATTCCTCTACCTTAAAACCTCTCCTCTCCTTACCTTCTCCTAACCCAACCCATTTTTTTTCTTACCTTCTCGCCCTTTTTGCTAACACCTAACCCTTCTCCTTCTCTTTCACCCTTTCCTTCCTTCCCTCCACCCGCCCACAGACGAGCCAACCAGCCCCGGCGCCGATTTGCGCGCCCGGCACGTGCCGGCGTCCTCCGTTGTCTCCAGCGGCATGAGTTCAACGCCCGCCGTGGTCAACAGCCCCGCATCCCCCACCTTCACCTTCCCCCTCACTAGGCTCTTCTCACACGACTGCAGTGAGTGCCCCCTCCTCCCTCCCTTCCTCGCCACTGCATGCAGCCAAAAATTAAGATTCTCCTTTTATTTCCAATGTGGATTTATAAAGCATGAGATTTGAAGAGAGTATACAATTTTATAACTGCTGTAATCTCCATCTTATGAAGCATTTTGTCTCCTTATTGTGTTTTAACTGCCTTATTTTCTTAACACGAAAGCTGAAATCTTGAACTTAAGGATGCACTTAAGTTGTGGAAATTTACGTTTTATTTTATAGAGCTGAAAAAAAGTTTGTTTTTATGAGAAGTGAACTTTAAAATCTCACTTGAATGCCTTAAAAACCAAAATAGCTTGACAAGATGAAGTTTCAGCAGTTTGCATGTTGAATTTGTAGATTGGACTTGAACACATTGGTTTAGATCATTTTTTGGTCACAATTCCAAGCGTGCATGAAGCCCAATCTGTGTATTTTCAAATTAATTTAGCCCATATTGGTGGTGCACAAACCAAGACTTGCATGATTGTGAAAAAACTGCACAAAAAAATGAATATGGGCGTGTACACCTGTATGCCAGAGGTGAGCAAACAGTCCAAGGAAACCAGTCTAACCCCCGCTCCTCTAGCTCATGTCCCTACTCACCATCTCCACCAAGTCGCTGATTCACTCGCCCTGTTAAACCCCCCTCCTCCACCTCCACCACCTCCCGCTTCCTCCCTCACTGCCCCAATCTCCTAATCCAACACCATCCACCACTCTGGTGATTGGCATTACATCAACATTCTTTCTGTTTTTTTTCCCTCTTTCTCTTTCTTTCTGCTCTCTTCTCTCTCTCTCGTTCTCTCCATTCATTCATTCATCCCTCACTGAGCAGGCAGTATTAAATCCAGTCGCCGTTCCTCCTATGTTCTAGCCATCTCCAGCGAGCGCTCCAAGTCATGTGACGAAGGACTCAACACGTTCAGAGAGGACGGACGATCCTTGTAAGTACTGCAGATCCCAGACACCTGATAGAAATTATATTTCACATTATTAATATTAACGACTCTTTGTTGTGATGTTATATTCAAGTAGGAGGCTTCCAAAAAGAGTGAAGAGCTTCTTCACAGATGGGGTGAGTTCCTCACTTTTTATTACTGCACATAAACTGACACGATCTGTAAATACTTTGCATGTTATCATAAAATTCAAAGACGAAGCTAAAATGCAAACAAATGCAACTAAATCATTATCAACCCACATTGAATTTAAACTAGTCATTTGTATTTATTTAACTAAGGCAATGAATTAATTATGGCAAACCAACATTAATATTTTTAAATGCGGTCATACAAAAAAATGGATGGATTGTTGTACGAAAAATCTAAAACAAGTTATTATAATCATTCAAATTCTCATTATCAAATTCAGGCTGAGGTTTTGAAGGAGTTTCAAATGACTTCTTCCTGCCACTGCCGAGCTACAGAGACACAAATCATATTAAACTTTTGTCATTAAAACCAGTGAGGTGTTTTTTCTGTGACACGCTGCCATAAAAGAGTCATAAAGTCTGAAATGAAGTGTTGGGACACGTGGCTTAAGTTTGCCAACGTTAAATATAATTTAACTACAGCTACAGTGAGCTGGTTACACTGGAACACTATGAGTGTGTCTTCTGTTATTACAGCTTTTTAAATCAGCTTTTTATTTGTGCAAGGAAAGGATTGTGTTATGTTTTAATAAAGCTTTTATCAGGTAATATTTGGCCATATACAAAGACACATAAAGGTGCGATAGCTGATAGTTGAACTGGTGGTTCGTCCGTTGCAAAATTCTGCAGTATGGAAACTACTGCAATCTTCTGCCAGGTCAGCATGAAGAGTACAGTTTTCTTTGAAACTGTTGCATGGTATTTTTAAAAGCAATTTTAAATGTAACCAATAATTAGCAACACAAAATAATATGCATTGATGTGTTTTTGCACATTATAAAAGAAGCTTGAGAGTTAAAAAATAAACAGAAGGTGAAAACTGGCTGAAACCATTTTATGAACTTTGAAAACTAACTTTAAAAGAAAAAGTAAGATGCTTACTTTTGGTTTCTGTTAAAAAATGTTATACAACCAAAATAAAAAAAGACTAAAACTAACACTGAAACCAATAGAATCGAAACTAAAACGAAAGATTTTCAGATAATAAAAACTAACTTGAAATGAGAAAATCCGCTCTAAACACTAACTGAAAACAGAAAGTCAACAAATTACCTGAAAACTTTTCCGATTGTGTTTCAGTCTCTGGACAACATCGGGACAGCGGAGGAGGTTCGGTCGAAACGTCACTCCACCTCGGAGCTGGGAAACATCACTTACAGCGATGTATGGCGAGAAGGATGGCTGCACTACAAGCAGATCCACACCGAGAAGGGCAAGGTGGGCAAATCGAGCTTGATTACAAGAGAAATCTGGAAAGCATAGCAAAGGAGTCGCATCACATCTCCTCTTTCCTTCACAGAAGGTAGGCAGCGCCATGCGTCCGTGGAAGCGTGTCTTTTCGGTTCTTCGCTCCCAATCGCTGTTCCTCTACAAGGATAAGCGGGAGGCGGTGCTTCGCGGAGCCACAATTGGAGGTTCGGCCGAGGATGAGCAGCCGATCAGCATCCAGGGCTGCCTGGTGGACATCGCGTACAGCGAGACCAAACGAAAGCACGCCCTCCGGCTGACCACCCAGGACTTCTGTGAGTACTTGCTGCAAGCAGAGGACCGGGAGGACATGCTGAATTGGATAAAGGTCATCGGGGAGAACAGCAAGATAGACAACGAGGTCAGAGAACACACTTTTACCGGGCAGATTTTCAATAACTGTATGCATTTAATATGTTCTCAGTGAAAACCTCAGACTCATAATGCAGGCCTGTTTATGTCTCGCAGGAGCTCGGCTTTTCCAGGCAGGCCCTCATTAATAAGAAGCTTAATGACTACAGAAAACAAAGGTGAGTCACCCGATCATGAATATTGCTGTCCTTTCTCCTCATCCTGCCTGGATATTCCCCTCCCACACACCAGAAAAATGCAGGTTAACTTAAATTGAAGTTAAATTTACTCTAACCTGTCCTGGATTTTTGCCACCGGACGAGCAGATACAGCTAAATTTAAATGAACCACAACAGTAATACCTACACTGTCTCTCTGTCTCCCCCTACAGTCCAACTGTCAACAAGCCAGACTCCTCTCCCAAGTTGTCCCGTATGAAGCCTCCCTTCCTGCTCAATAAGACGGAGAACGCTGCTGGAGCGCCACGCTCGCCCAAACCAGAAGGCAAAGGTCAGTGTCGGGGAGACTCGAAGCCATCCACGCTGGCATTCGGCATTTGCTGAATCCTGGGCTCTAACTTTGTTACTGACTTTGTCTTCAAACTAATCTTGGAATCAAAACTATAAAGAATTAATTGGACCAATTATGAGTGTATTTGGAACTCGTCAAAGTTGTGAATAGCTCATCATTTAGTTGTCATATTCACTCTTGTTGTGGAGGCACCTTTAGTCAACTGCTTTGTTGTTTCTTCTCTTTTTTGTCCATATTATTTCAATATTTAATTATACCATGCTAACACAAAGCAACTATACATAAGACTGACCTAAAAAGTGCAACTCTTGCCCAAAGTAAGTACTAACCTTTTCAAATGTTTAGAGATTTTTTTTAATCCCATTCTATTAAAGCAGTCTGCTGGTTTTCAAATCCTTTTTAATTTTTGTTTTAATGGGTGACAGCGTTTGGATAAGAAGGTGTTTAGTCAAACATGGAAGTTGCTAAGTTTCTGTTCAACCTGCCTACAGATGAGAGCAGCCCTCCCAAGTCTCCATGGGGAATTAACATCATGAAGAAAGCAAAGAAAGCTGGGCCCAAAGCTTTCGGTGTGAGGCTGGAGGAATGTCAACCTGGTACAAATAACAAGGTTAGCCACACTGACCTCTGTCACCACCTGAATGCGGTAAAACTGTTTTCCTTTTCCTTATTTTCTGTGATCACACGTTTCCGTGTCTCCTTCTGCAGTTCGTTCCAATGATTGTGGAGATCTGCTGTGGCCTCGTGGAGGAGATGGGTCTGGAATACACCGGCATTTACCGAGTCCCAGGGAATAACGCCATGGTGTTGCTGCTCCAGGAGCAGCTCAACAAGGGCGTGGACATCAACCCTGCAGAGGAGGTGCAGAAATATAAATATACATTCAGTCGTGTAAAAAAAAAAAAAAGTGCAGCCTCTTTCGTAGTAGTATTTATTTATTGTCATTGTCAAGAACAATGCGTTTGGGGCTTCCATACAACCCAAAAAAAGAAGAAAATAATAAATACCCCTTAAAACCCAAGTGTACATATTTAACCCAGTGTGACTCCAATGCAATAGACAATCCTTAGCAATAACAACAATCCTTAGCAATATCTCATTTCTGAGATTTTACATATCAGCACATAAAAAAATCATCTGGTGCTTCGTAGGTCTTAAAATAGCCTGTAAACGCAACCTCAGATGAACCTCAGTGCTGTAATTTATTTAGCAAAAAATAAGCCAAAATCCAGAAGCAGTAAGTACACACTTATTGCTTCACAGGTGCCAGGTGCTGCTAATTGAATGCACTTGATAAACTGATCATTAGCAAGTTTGAGCGCCTCGTTTCCAAACAATTTGAAGTCTGTTATTGTCCAAGAGGTAGAAATGGAAAACCTTCAAGAGTCTTTCCAAAGATTGTTTGAAAAGATTCCAGGAAATTCCTCGATAACAATGTGAGAGGCTTCTAAAGTCATGCAGAAAACCATAACTTAAAGTTATTGCTCCTGAATGTGTTTCTACAAGCCTGCTGAATCATTGGGATCTGCTTTTTTTTTTTTTTACATGATCATAGAAGGCAAGAATACTGTCGATCCTCAAAGAGAGGAAAAAAAGAAACAATTAACTGGCACTTTTAGTACAAAAAGTGATTGGTAACGATATCTGAGTCGTCTCTGTGTGCTCTGTCGTCTGCAGAAGTGGCAGGACCTCAATGTCGTCAGTAGCTTACTCAAATCCTTCTTCAGGAAACTCCCAGAGCCACTCTTCACCAACGGTGAGACCAACAGCTTCCAACATGCCATCGCAAAACATCGCTATGCAGCCTAATCACACAGCTTCATCTAACTTTTTATATCTTCTCATATCGTAACAGACAAGTACAACGACTTCATCGATGCCAATCGGATGGAAAATGCATCCGACAGACTGAAGACCATGAAGAAGTTGGTACGTGTTTACCCGCTTGGGTTAAGTGCGCGCAGAAGTCGGGCAGGTTAAACAGGTTTACGGTTTTGACGTTTCACTCTGTTTTCCTTTCATTTGTACAGATCCGCGACCTCCCAGATCATTATTACCACACTCTCAAGTTCCTGGTTGGTCACCTGAAGACTGTAGCCGACAACTCGGATAAAAACAAGGTGGGATAAAGGGAATTTGTAAATGCGGACGAAATGTATCACTGTTAAGTATTTGGTATTAATGCCATCAATATGTTCCTGGCGTCTCTAGATGGAGCCTCGTAACTTGGCTCTCGTGTTTGGGCCGACGCTGGTTCGGACGTCTGAGGACAACATGAAAGACATGGTCACTCACATGCCCGACCGCTACAAGATCGTAGAAACGCTCATACAACACGTGAGAGATGCAAACGCGCACAAACAGTATAAATCACTTACATCCTTAATAGTATCCAAGTCATGCTCAGTATTTCTTTCTCCGGCTTTCTTGCAGTGCACCTGGTTTTTCACTGACGAGCTAGACAAGGATGAGAAGGTATGCTTTCAAAGGCAATGATAGATGCTGCAACTGACAAAAAAAAAGTGCAGAATGTTTGGCACAAAGTTGCAAACGTCACTGCAAATAACTGCAAAGCAGCTCTGCGAAAGAATCTCTATTGCTCCAGAAAATGACAGGAAAAAAAGAAAATCCACTATTGCGGGAATTTGAAACATTGTATCCAACATTTTAAGAAAAATGACTGGTTGAGTGAAGAGTCATCATTCATTATTTCTTTTTATTTGGTCATTTCATATTTTTTCATGATGTAATGGAGCTCTCTGACAAACCCAACAAGTCACTCTGCTGTTTGGTGGCGACATTTAATTTTTAATCTTTGTGAAATTGGAAATTGTTGAGACATGCATTCAAAAGCAAATCATTCAAGGCTTATTGACCTTTCTAGGAATCTTCTTCCAGTTTCAATAACTAATATTTCCCTAATGATAATTGTCTCATAAGTATGCAGCAGCCGCTACACTTGATCTCCAGAAATGGAGCTGAATTAATGATAGCTGCATTTGAGCTCTTGGCCTAGGGATTGAGATGCTAGCCACGTCCCCAATTTGAGTCTGTCTCACTCTGTTCTTCATTTGCTGTCATGTACTGCCCATAATAAAGACATAAAAGGCCCCTAAAACTACGGCGGATACTTAACAGTTTATGGATGCAATGCTCCGAGTTTTTAAAGTAAATCTACCCCGTCCCTGCAGACACCAGTGGACACGGAGGACGTGCAGCCCGCCCCCAACATCGACCACCTGCTCTCCAACATCGGCAGGACCGCTCTGCTCGGCGAAGCCTCGGGTGAGCACGCTGTTTACAGCTCCGCCTTTCTGTGACGAGCCGCACCAGTAGCACTGAGTTAGAATTAGTAAACGCGAAACGAATGCTGCTGCTTTTCATTTAAAGCTGGAAGTAGGTAATTCCTCACTTGCGTGTTGAATGTTGTGCGGCCAGGTTTGTCTAAAACAAGACAACAGTAATACATTTATAAATATTAAAAGAAACCAATGATCACCGAAGTTCCACTGAGAGGTTTTTACAATTAATCTGAAGGAATATATTTCTAGGACTAACAGATTGTGTTTGCTTAAAGGCAGTTGATAGAATTCCTGGCCTGATTCAGAATTCTCCTTGGAAGCTTGTCCCAGTTTAAAGTATGATTTCCCTACTTTCCAACAGAACTGGAAAGCAGCTCAAGGAATGAACATCCGTTAGCAGTTTGAGTGTTTCTGTGTTTGATAGTGTGCCTTTACTTCTCTTCTTTCTGCTGACCTCTTTTTTCCCCTCCATGTTGCTCACCTTTCACTTTCTCTGTACATTTCTGCATTTCCTTCTCTCAGCTGAGCCTGTGGAGCAGCCACTGCGGTAGGATGGCACTGTTTGTGTGTGTGTGTGTGAGTGTGTGTGCAACCAAATCAGTGCACCATACTGTGAAAGTAATAATAATGGGTGTGAGAGAGTGTGTGTGTGTGTGTGTGTTAGCGGTGGTGATGGTTTGTGTCTCCATGGTCTCCATTACCCTCCTGAAAGTCAGCGTCTCCCTCTCAGCGTCAGACTGAAGTCTCTGTAAAAACATGTCACTTCAATGTCAGCCCCAGTCTGACTAATGAATTAATGGATGACTGGATGCTCTCTGAGTGTTAAAGCTGCTTTATCTGACACCGGAGTGTAAACTGTGCTCTGTCACTGAGAGACAACTCCTTCACTGGTGGCCTGTGCCTTGCCGAGCACTGCGCTGCACTCATCCTACAGGCAATTTCGGTCTGTGTGGCCCCATCGTAAAAATCCTAACATCACTTCTGCCTGTAAAGGGACTCTGCATGGTGCTGTTTCATTGTTTCATTATCCCTTCAAAAGAAAATATTTTGTGTAAAAGCTTCAAGATGGCAGCTGGAAGCTCCCTCCTTGTAGCCAAAGTGAGTGCAGACGTAACAGGAAGTCTGTTTAGCTTGGGGTGGACTCACAGGGACGTGTCCTCTCATGTATTATCGGCACAGTGTGAACTAGGAATGTCTAATGTGGCACTGGTATATATGGTAACAAGCGAAGCATCTCATATTATTATCTTTTAAAAAGAATATATGCAAAATAAGGTTATAAGGAAAATTACATTCACAGTTTGTTCCGTACTTGCTTGTCAAACTGTAAAGTTGCTATGTAGAGCAACATATAACTGTATTTGAGTCAGGACTACTATAGTCTGTTCTGAGGTTTCCTAACAGCCAGCCTGCATACAAGCAGGAAGAGCAGCAGACCTGGCTTCAGTTGCAAAGGATGTGATACTCATATAGTCAAACACATTGCAAAAAGAACAGCTGGGGTGGAGATGGGTTGCAAAGCGTCTTAAATTATGCGCCTTATATGAGATTTGCCTAGAAATATATCAGCTGATGTAGGCTTGAGATCAGTTAATCTGCCAGGGCTGCACTTGAGCTTCACTTTGCCTTACCCCTGAGATCTAAGTTATCATCAGTGATGATCCTAGCTTTCACTTTAACCCTGTGCTACTAGAATGTCTTTTCAGTCAAGGCCAAAGAAAAATCCCAATTTTTTCCAAAAAGTACTTTTTGCTTGTCTCCAAACATAGGGTTAGGGTTCAAAGGTCGGACTGGGATCATCACCAGTGATGGTATGGAGAGAATACTCAAGTATCCTACCCATCAAATTCATATTTAACATGTGTAATATCTAATAACGTATACCAAATCTACACTAATCAACAGAATTATACAGACGAAAACAAAAAAAATGTTCAAGAAGAAACAACAGAAATCCTGCGATCCTCACATTAGAAAAGTTCAGATGAAAACGATTCAAAAGGGTCGTCTGTTAATATTTAATTGTTTCTGTCTATAAAGTCCGCTCATAGCTGTCGCCATAGTTAACTTAAGAGGCCAGATTTTCAATAATAGAACTCAGGTGTTGTTGGTTTTATGGGTGATTTACAAAAGTTGTTTTCAAAATCCAGGCGCAGTCGGTTCATTTCTTACTTTGCTCTCTAATTGTAAATAGTGACAGTAGTTTCTTTATATGCTAAAGCCAGTTTGGGCTGGCATAATGCGTTAGTAATGCGTTAGTAATGCGTTAGTAATGCGTTAGTAATGCGGTAAGAAAGGCTGTGTTACATTTTGAATGTCATCACTAGCTTTCTGGTAAACAAGAGAACTTCTCTAGGCTGAGCAGAAAATACACTGACGTGGTCATTACTGCTGAGTCCCTGAGAAACAGCTCCATCCAGAAAACCTTACCAACCCTCCCCGGTTTCTCAAGAGATTTGGGTGTTCCCTTTACTACGATACATGAAAGACAAATCCAGGGCTTCATTCCTGCATTCATTTGTGAGGATTGCGTTTCTTTTCGTACTGCTTCTTTCACTGACCGATGCCATCCGTGTTTTTCGTGATGTCATCAGTGTGTGCCGTGATTTTTCTAATGAGGTTTCTCCTCCAACACCAAACCCTGCTTCCCCCACCAATCATTGTTTTCCCTGAACACAACTCCAGTGTGTGATTCAGTGTTTTTGTCCTTGTTATGGTCTGAGGCCACAGAGGAAAACAAGTTCCTTTAAAAATCCATCACAGGAATTGGAGATACAACTGCAGCTGCACTGCTCACTGCAGAATAAACCGTTGTATAGAGACGCAATTGTGATTTTTTTTTTTTTTCATTTAAGGTTAAGGAGCAGAACATCATATGCATAAATTGAATCCAATCAAAACTGTTCAATCTGCATCTGCCAGGTCATTGTCGACCCCTTTATAGGGGCTTAGTTAACTTGCACTCTTTTAACAAAATGTTCCTCTACAAGAAAATAGAATCTAATGCTGTCAAAATGTATTAGACCTTATAGGAAATCTAACATCTTCTTGTTTATGAAAATGGTTTCCTATTTGTTATGTGACCAAACAAAACTAACCCTAACCCCAGACAGGTTGCCATGACCTCGGCATTAGGAGGTTAATCTGAGTCCCTGAAGCATCCATCACCATAAAAACAGCACAGAATGAACCACTGCCTGCAACTGATTAAACTTTTTGCAGTTTTCTGAGAATAAACACAATTTTATCCAAAAATTAGCCACACGTTAAGACGCAATGTCCCAGGCGGTGTTGTCCACTTTGCACCTGATGGAAAACAACCTGCTTCATAGCAAAATCAGCATTAAAGTCTGTAGGAACATACAGGGAGCAGTGCAGGAGCAGTTATTTTATTTATTGTTGTTTTTTTCCTTTTAAAAAAATAAGTGATGATCACAGCAACTCCCTCTGTGTCCTCCACCATGACTGTTCTGGCCTTTTGTTTACTTCGACCGTTCTGACCCACAAATGTCTCCATTTCCTTTTCCCCAGATTCAACCAACAGTGATTCAGCGAAATCAAAGGTAACCTCCCCTCACATGAAGCAAGCCTGATTGTCCAACCTCCTGCACGCACAGATTCAGCAGTAATATTTCCTGCTTTTTCAGGGGTCATGGGGGTCAAAGAAGGACCTCACAGCCAAGGAATTCCTGGCTCTGTCCATCATGTCAGCGGTTACTGGCCGCAAACGCAGGAAGCGCCATAACGCCCGCCGCGTGGGCAGCAGCACCGACGACGACTCTGAGCATGAGCCGATCAAAGCTGGACATTTAGGGGCAGGAGAGGAAGAGGAGGTGGAGTCGCCAGTAGGAGACACTGCTCCTCGAGCAGAGGGAGAGGAGGATGACGACGAAGAGGAAGAAGAGGACGAGGAGGAGGAGGATGAGGAAGTTGTAGAGAGCGGAGTGAAAGAGGAGCGACAAGAGGAGCCGGCCGTTAAACCCAATCGGTTGTCCTGTAAAGTGGAAGAGGAGGCGGGAGGAAGGCAGGCAGCCATGTTAAACGAGGAGGAGGAGGTGCAGGCGGAGGTGAAGGGGCCTCAGTGGCGAGCTCCAGAGGATGCTCGCTCTATAGTTTCAGGTTACTCCACCCTCTCTACTTTAGGGAGGAGCTTGGGATCTGAGGGGAGGGGGGACGATGCTGATGATGAACACAGCGAGCTGGTGAGCGAGACAGATAATGAGAGCGGCTTCGCCTCGCGCTCTCTTACACAGGAGAGACCCGATAAACACCCGGCGCCACCTGTAAACACGCAGCTGCTGGCGCCGCCGCGAAGCTTTCTCTACACACACTACAAAAGCCCCGCTCTGTCAACCAGTAACATTCTCACCCCACCCACTTCCCTCACACAGAGACCAGACTCCACAGAGAGGAGCGACGGAGGGGCCCGCTCCACCACACCTTCTTCCTCCTCCTTCTCGTCCTCCTCCACCACTCACAGACTGCACTCGCGGCCTTCCTTTAACTCCCACAAGCTGATCCAGTGCGACACTCTGGCCAGGAGGAAGCTGAAGTCTGAGAAAAACAAGACTCGCTCCCTGGACCTGATGGAGTCTCCCGAGGGCACGGCTCCATCCGAGGGCTCCGGCTCAGGAACGGAAGGTGCACCCACAGCAAAGAGGGATACCTCCAGAACCAACACTTCCTCAGGCAGCAGCCAGGAGAGTCTGCGCCCAGCCCGACCCAAGCCTGCAGTGCTGCCCAGCGAGGCCGCTTCCTTCACTCCGACCGGCCCGGGCGGGAAGTCGCTGGCCGATCAGGTCCGCGCCCGACTGCTAGGCTCAGCTGACAACCTGCACCGCGTCGGACTGCGGAAACCACCGTCACCCGAGACGCGCAGGAAGAAGCGGGCTTGGCGCAGACACACTGTGGTGGCTTCCCCGACTGAGATGTCCGATAAGAGACCCCAGCTGATTGTCAGCGATTTCCCCTTATCTCCTAACAATCAAAACCAGGTCAAAACACAAGGGCTGCCTCGGGATGCAGAAGGTCTTGACCAAGGACCGGCTACACGTCAAGCACCCACCTCCAATTTCCACCAGTACCTTTGAACCCTGACCCCAACCACCGCTCCAAGAAAAGAGGCCAAAGCTGCTGATTCTCAGTTTGTGCGTAAGGATGGGGGAGTGGATGTCCAGCTGAGCTGCTGACGGCCTGCAGGTCAGTAAACTGGCAGCAGTGCAAACGGGGATGTGGTTGGTGGACAGGTGAAAAACGGCCCACCTTATTTGTTGTTGTTGTTGTTGTTTTTTTACTTTTCATTGAGCTCCATTTGCATGGCAGGGTGCGTTCCAGTGTTGCCAAAGCTTTCATTTTCTTTTTCCTTTAAGTGTGCTCTTATAGAAATGATAGGACAGAGACACAAACAGACGTCATCACGGTCGACGTAAGAGCCAAGAATTCTGATTCGTGTAACAACTGAGCATCCCTCGTCTTCTCTTCCTTCCTGTCTGGATCACAGATGACGTAAATTAAAAGTTTAATCGACCAGACGAGGATGCTGAAATGCAGCTTCTACAGTTATTAAAAAAAAAAAAATCATATAAAACCATTTCAGGAGGGCAAACAACTGATTCTTCATATCAGTCTTCCTAACGTTTCCCCTCTGACCATTCACACTGTAAAACTCCACCAAACTTCAGCTCACATGAAATGCAGTTGTCTCCCTCTACTTGTTAATAATGTTTATGTGTGTTTGCCCAAAAATATTTGTGACCATGTCTAAACGTGCAGGTGTTTGTGTTAAACGATTTTTGTAACATTTGTACAAAGCCTTGTTAAGTTAACCCTGTAAATATAAATATTATGTTATAATATTTGTTTGTACTTTTTTTTTTTAGGTCTTTTTTTTAAGGTTTACAAAAGTGCAAATAAGTGCACAGTTGTTTTTTTGTTTGGTTTTGTTTTCAAGATGTTACTTGAAATGTTTCCCTTAATATATTATTTGTTTTTGTTTTATATTCAATATATATATATATTAAATATATATATTTTGTATTAAAGTAAAATTTATTGCAATTTCACCTCTTGGGTGTACCTGTTTAAAGGAGACGAGATAAACACGACTAAACGTATTCCTTATTTCCTCATAGATGGCCTTTCTGATTCACAGCACTGTGCAGGAAACCTTTATCTCACGAGATAAGTCTTATAATAAAGATTATCTCGTGGCTAGTTACACAAAATGTACACAACACTCTGTAGTAACAACATGTAGCAAGTTCTGAATTTTAATCAGGTAATTATTATGTGATATCGGACAGTTTGCAGACAGCTGATCATGCCGCCAGGGCTTCAAGTCTGGCATTACTGAGCATTGCCTCAACAGATCAGCTCATATTCACTGAACACAGGAGCTCAAAAGAAGATGCCTGACAGTGTGTAACAGACTGGTGTAGGATTTTTTTTTTTTTTTTGGTGTTTTCAGCACACAAGGTCAGGTTCTAATAAATCTTCCCTGAGTGGGGAAATGGTACGTTGGAGGAAATGAAAAAAGAAGAACAAGAGTCTGTTGTTTCTGTCTCGTCTTGACCGCAGAACCAATTTGCAGTAGCGAAAAAAAACACGACCCGAGTGAGAGGTGCAAATTCAGAAGTCACAAAAGGCTTGCTTGTTTCCCTGCGACCAAATAATAACCCAGTGAAAGAGAAGAAGAATGATAATAATAAATAGGTTCTAGTCTCGTCTTACCTCAAGGTTTTTTCTACAAGTGCCTGATTTCTGGAATGTGTTTTTGTTCTGCAGTGCCATGCTCGGTTCTTATCCTTCCATTTCCTTTTGTTATTTCTGGGTCTCCTCCCCTCCTCTGCTGTGGTTGACGGTATAATTGAGGCACTGACCCAAAGATGTGTACATTAAATACAAGCAGTCTAACAGAGAGGCTGTACAAAACAAAATAAAAGAAAGAAAGAAAAGTAAAGTAAAGCACACTTCAAGCCAAGGACACTTCTATGCACTCCCTTTGCCTTTAACAGAGGAGGGGAAAAGCATAGTATTCTCTCAGCTGCTTCTTTTGTTTTTTGTTTTTTTAACAAACTGAGGTCACCTCTCTATGCCTAATAATCCACAGTGTGTGAATAAGGTACACCTAACACACCCCCACCCTACAACTGCATTAGGTCATGCCAGACAGCATCCAGTTTCCTAAAGATGAACAAAAACCTCATCAAAGGGAAACGTCGACAGTCTGAAATGTGATTTTACCTTTTGTGTCGTTGTTGTATTTTAAAAGCGTTTCTTTTTTTTGTACATACTATCTTAATATGTAACATATTGTATTGTGTACATTTGGAATTGCTTTCGAGTATGACTAATATGAAAAATGACTGGACTAAAAGAAAAAAACAAATAAAAAACATGGTTGTCCGCCTGAACTCATTTCCCTCGTGGCTGTGTGCTTAAAAGCAGGTTATATGATGTAAATAAACAGAACTATGTTTAAAAAAAAAGTGTTTGCGTTTGTGACTTTTGTGTGTGGGTAAAACACATTTTTTACAGTGGAGATGTGCCTCACATTTTGCAGCGCGGGCATCTTAAAATAGGAGCTGACTGGCTCCCCCTAGAGGCTTGAAGAGGCTATAAGACATAAAGGGAAACGGAATCTGGAGTGTTGAGGGTCTTTATTTTAATTTATGGGAATGTTTAAATATTTATGGATTCTGTGAGTAGTAGCTGTAATAATGGGATTCTATTAAAACGGATGACCCCACCAAAGTAAAGACACACTTTTCATCACATTCTTAGGCTTTGCAAATGAGCAGCACTTCTCACATGATCAGTAACCAACCTTGTCTGCATGGCTGTCCACAGGCTCTTCAGGAACAAGTCTCACCACTCGCCAGACATTTTGGAACCCCCTTTAGGCATTTATTTGCAAGATATTTCTAAATTAACTTAATAAAAATTTAAGTTACACCTCTACCACTATCTACCCTGCTACATAATTATCCCATCGATTGCAAAACAAATCTCTGGGTGCCATGTCTCTTTGTATCAGGCCTGCCTAAACTTGTGAAGTTACTAATTTTAACTGGGGGCGGGGTGTAAATATATATTATGTGATTGGTAGCTGTAATGATGAGAAAATTCATTATCAAGTCAGAATAAAGACACGATTTTCTGCAGATCCTTGACTTGCAAAAGTAATAACCACAGTGTGTCTGTATTACAACCTAGAAAATTCAGTAAAATAAACAATAAAATCCCACTTGCATGTCTTCCTGTATACCTCCGAGTGGACTAAGCTTTCATAAAGAGCATCTCATCCATATCCCATCCCCCCCTTCTCATGTAGTCTTCCATTCAGAGGCCACTGATGCCTTGTGTCTGGCCCATATCGGAATCCTTGCAAGAAATCGGACCAAAGCCACTGACAGCAGCTCCTAGCTGCAGCTTCCTGTGTTTGAGGACAGGCTGAACAACACATGGCAGTCTGATTCAGAACTTCAATTTTTATATTATTTTATTGGAACTAAAAGGTTAACACACAACTGTTAAAATGTTCACGCTGAAGTCTCTTTTTTTTTTTTGCAAAAAAGTATCTGAAAGGATGGCCCAATTAGCTGCAAGTTCTTCTTGTTCAGTTTCTGGAGGGGGGAGAAAAATAATCCGACATACAATATTTGCTCTTAAAATTAAAAACAGAACAGTTTATGTCAATGGATACCTACAAAGTTGAGCAGAGGAACAAACGGAAATTTCTTTTCAAATACCTCTTTATAAAAAAAGAAAAAAAAGAAAAAAAAAGAAATCAAATTTGAAATATTTACAATTCTCCTTGAAAACAATAACCGAATGGGACATTAACAGCTCAAATAGAAAGGGAAACGTCAAATATTTACTTATTTTGTCCAGGTGACAAACTGCTTACAGAAAAACTTATGATAAATTCTTTTAAAAATGCAGTAGTCCCATGTTTTACCTTATCCAAAGGATTTTAATTTGTAGCGACCTGGCCCCTGTCCTTGCTGGGCTGGCTCTTCAGGAGCAGCTCCATGTTTTGGGCTTTCAGTCTCTCCAGTTCCTTCTCCATCTCTTTGACCCGAACCGAGCAGTTCTGACCCCCGGGCTCCACGGCGCGTCTCAGCCGGTTGTTCTCCTCCTCCAACCGGGACATGCACTTCTCCAGCTCCAGGTATTCCTTGACCAGCTCCTGCTTGGTCATATTCTGCAGGCTCTCGACGTGATACATCTCGTAGGTCTCGGAAAAGTCTCTTTGGAGGAACTCTCCACCCGCGTTCCCGGGCCTCCCGATGCCATCGCTGCCCCCGCCGCTGCCGTCATCGTAGTCCTGGTCCTCGTTTTCCAAGACCTCATCCTCGCTGCCAGTGTCCTCCATGCAAACCCCGACCCCAGAAGGCCGCCTGACCCCCATCTGGGTGTTGAGGTCGGGTTCCTCTCGGTCGTGCTCGTCCATCAGGAACTGAGTTGTGTTGTAAGGGGCAACAGGGAGCCCTTTGGCGAACATTTCCTCTCTTACGCGCGAAGCCCTGGCAGTCTCCTTCTCTTCTAGGGCTTTCTTTTCCTCCCAGGAAAGTTTGTTATACGGCTTCCAGTGGCGCTTCTTCTTGGAGGTCCTGCGCCTGTGCCTTTTCTTGCCTAGACGCGCATCTAAGCCCGTATCAGAGTCGATGTGCAAACTATCCACTTGTACCTGCAGCCGTCTGTCTTGGCCGTTTTTTCCCTGTGTGGTGTGGTGGTCTTCTGTCGCTCCTTGGATGCTGCGTTTCTGATGAGGCTGAGTTGAAATCGGGCACTTCTGGACCTCGTTTCCGGCTGCTAACCCAGGACACACCTCCCTCTGCCCGCCTTTCATTTGCCGTAACTTGTCTGTGTTGATATCCTCGCAGTTCTCCGCCCGCTGCTCCTGCTTATGCTCGCTCTGTCGCCCCCTGTCGCCGTTTTGTGGTCCATCATGGTTTCTTGCTGGGAGATGCTCCAACGCGTCTCCACTGCTCCCACCTGAAGGGCTGGCTGAAGTTTTCAGGTGATGGGTCGTCTCCTCTGGCTCAGTCATCCTGGTGTTCCGCTCCTATGGCTCCACTTTAGCACATTTTTAGATGATATTCATGCTCCCGTGACTGAGTTTTAAAGTTCGTTAAAAAGACGTTAATTTGAACAAAAATATTCTACAATCTCGCGTAATCAATAAAGAAACTTTTGAGATTGTTTGCGTTTGTAAACAAACGCGCGCAAAGTAAAAGTAAACTTCCGAACAGTAAACACTTGTTACTCCTCCAAGGGTTTGTCAGAGCAACTGTCGCTAACTACCATTAACTGTTTCGATGCTGTCAGAGTTATCGTTAACCCGGAGACAGCGTTCCGCCGTCACAACAGTGTCCAGTGTGCCGCTCAAGAAGAGGGAGCTCGTGTTTATATACCAGCTCCGCCTCTACCCGTGCGCATGCTACTGCTTTCAACTCCTGATGGATTGTGGGGTATGACGTTTTCGTTTAGGCGAAGCCTTGGCGGAGACCTTCGCACCAAACTACATAGCCCACAAGTCTACCATAACTGGCGAGCTTCTTGACCAATCAATTAAGAGGATCTCGAGTCCGCTAAAGCCTACCCTACTCTTTGTTGATTGGACCAGAGAATAATTTTGCTGTTGCTAAGCTCAAGGTATTTTCTGATTGGGCAGATCAATAGTCAATCACAGGACCGTAATCCACGCAAAGAAAGCAGTCCCGGGCATTTTACGGACGCTACTATTTACAAATGAAGGGGTTGTGTTTGCAATTGAAGAACTAAAAGTTAATCTGTTTACATTTGAAATAAGTGATTTGCAAACTGGAGCAAATATGCGTGGTTTAAACACACAATAATAGGCTTTGTTTTTATTTACTCATCCAGCCAACATAGGACAAAATTACCCATACAATTAACCCCCCCCTGTATTTTAAGCTACAACAAGAAACTGTCTTGCGGAATCTAGTCCGTCTTCGACGTTCATTTGAGAAACTAAGTAAATACAGCTTATTCAAAACATAAATTTTTGTACATGTCAGCTGCCATAAAAATGCGTTGCTCAGGCGCCATTTGAGAGATTGAATGTTTCCGTGTCAAAAGTCTCTTCTGTGCGGAGTGATATGTTGTGGGGCAGAGGGCCAGGGGAACTCTGGAATCAGCGTAAACAAACGACATTTATTGTGAAGCTGCCGTGGAGAGCGCTGTTCCGAACCCCTCGTTGTTAAAGGGTGGGTCAGGCGATCTCACACTTGCTCAATAATCCTATTAGCAGTTGACGAAGTGGTGCAGATCAGCGTTTGAGTTTTTCCGCGGAGCCAACGTTCTGATACGCAGTGTTAGTTTTACACTGTTGTCTCGTGTTAACGGCTAAGGAGACGCTAGCTAGCTAACGTTAGCCAAACGTTAGCCAACGGGCGCTACGTGTCGTGGCTCCCAAACTAAACACTACACTACTCCACATACATACGAAGCCATACGTACTACAACAAAAATAAACTTAACGTTTAACTCATTGGTCACAGAAAACGCTCCTAGTCGGTGTGAGTATGACGAAAAACGCCATACTGCACTAAAGCTAGGTAAGCTAACGTAAGTTAGCGTACGCTACCGTGTAGCGATAATATAAAAAGTATTAAACCATGAGTGATAGACCGTTTTTAAATAAAATTGTTTGGCTTGTGTCAGTTTGTCGATTCAACTGCAGCAAAGCAAAGCAACTACAATGCGCTGTGCTACTGGTAATGATAGCCATCTGCTAACTAGGCCAACGTGTTCATATGGGGCCCGCGTAATTCCTGGGCTGTTTTATTCCGATGTGATTTTCTCGTTTCACTAAAGCGATTAGTGTACACATTTCAAGTACTGCCACAGTTAGTCGAACTGTACAAATCAGAGTACCGAAAATATACACAAACAGACTGAAAACATTCGTTTTTTGAAACAGTCCTTCACGTGAGACGTTTGAGCAACTGTCTTGCTTTCAGGAAGTAGACCGCGCCTGATCTTTCCAGTTTCCCTTTAGTTAACTAGTGTTAGCAAGCTCTAGATGGGTGTAACTCGCCAAACCAATAATCTTCTACAGTATTCACAACTTTTCTGTATTGTCGGCTTGTGTGAAATAAACAAATGGAAATAAAATGCTGTGGGGAAAAAGGTTGAAACCTTTATGTGGAATATGTTAATGTGGTTAATTTGTTTTGTTTGTTTTCTGATGCACATTATTTACATGTGCATACTACATGCATACATATTTGATGTCACAATGGTTAAAGAGTTAGTCATTATTCCGTGTTAATCCTTAACTGTGCATGCTTCACTGTGTCATCCACAAATTGTGTCCAGTTTTCACAAAGCAGTTTGCTTCCATTAATGGAAGAAGTGGGTTATTCAGTCTGTGGCCTTATGTTGGGTGACTGGTCTCTCCTAACACTGCCAGTGAAGACTGGCTACAAACAACACAGGCCCACTGTTTCTACTAATAGAAGCAGGCAGAGTTTCAGCTTTGGCAAATAAGCAAGGCAAACTGGGAAATCCTTTGAGAGGGGAGGTGATCTGTTCTAGTTAATATGAAACCTAATGACCATGGAGATTGAGAAACAGTACCAGGGCTTCCCATATTCTCAAATCAAGGAGCGGTGCGCAGCTACAGCACCAGAGCTGCTCCTGCATAGATCACAGCTTGTGAGGATTAGCAGGCATGACTTAATCTCTCACCCTGTCCAACATAGTAGTTGCTGCAATTGAGCGGAGATGAAAGATATGTGTAATATACTATTATACGCTGGTGCACGGGCCTGAAGAGGAGGTGCAGGAGGAGTTTGTGCAGACAGCAGGTCCAGATGGGTGTTTTAGTAAGGGAAACAGTCAATCCACCAGCTTCATTAAATGACCAGGTTAAAGAAACATCACCTTAGGCTCCATCCACCCAGCCTACCAAACCTGTACGTGTGTGTTTACTTTGCACATGGCTGTGACTCAGCTCTGTCACTCTCTGCTCTCTGTTATAACTCCATTACTAAGACTTAATTAAGTTTGCAGGCAGTGCTCTGGTACTGTGAGCACCATCTAATAACCAAAAAATTAAAAAAGACTGCAGTGCAGGTTTTCACTTTCATAACCAACCATTTAAATCTGTGCAGACAGCATGAACATACTGGCCACAGATGATGAATGTGGCATTACGGAACTGATTGTTGTTGTTGAGAGCTAAGCAGTTACTTTTAATAACCAACAGGGGACGCCAGCTCCTCAGTCACTGGCATTTGAATGGGGAACAGTTTTACTAAAGTGGAAGCACTTCTTTCTGCTCTTGATCTCCATTTAGAGGAAGGTGATTACATATTTGAAAGTTTGCCTGAACAATCAGGGTCATATGTTTGCTTTACCTCCTCTGAAAGAAAAGATTTCAGCTGTTTAAATGTTTGCTGAGCCTAGACAAAGGGTAACCTGCTCTTTGCCTCTGGACGTTAATCACGCCACTATATTCATGTAAGTATGCAAGCTTTTTAAAATTTATATATGAAAAGGTAGGCGAAACAGCACAATTTTTCTTTTTGGAATACAGCATGGCATCCGCGCAAAATAAACTCGAAATAAACATTTCAAACAAGTCTATATTTGGGTTTATTTATTTTATTTACAAAAAACAAAAAGGTCCCATAAAAAGTTTTTTGGGTTTTTTTGAAGAACAGATTTAACCAAAAAGGCTTTGATACGCAACTGTTGAGACTCCGTGCGCACATAGTGCGCTTTAAACCATTTAAACAAGTGTGTATACAAATTAATGTATGGAGGGGGACTTGACCATACCTGATCCACCACCAAGGTCCCTTTACGTTTTCGTTGGGGCAGGAAGAGGAAGAGGAGGAGGAGGAGTAAGGTGTTGGCTCCAGAAGCGTGCGACTCGTTTGGAGTCCTGCGCGCAAACATGAGTAGCAAATCTGGGGAGGGGACTCCTGCGGTCGGTTCTCTCTCTCTCTCGCTCGCTCTCTTTCTGCGGGCTGGGGGTCTGTCTGGGGCAGTTTAAGGACACCTGCGCCCTCAGCTTCCTCAAACCCCTAAAGTTACAAGCTTAAGTTTATTTCGCTGGAGTTTATGTAGCGATCATGTTAAGCGTAGGCACCGGCAAGACCAGTCCCAGGGAGCACAGGAGGAAAGTGAATGAGAAGACGACGGACCTCATCAGGAGGCTCGGTAAGGACACCTCCAAATCTGACCTGCTCCTAGGAGTTCACCGTCAGCTCCAGGCTGAAGTGTTTTGTTTTGTTTTTCCGCTCATTGTTGGTACAAACTTAACTGAGGCTTCAGTGATTTTTAGTCACCTTGTTTGTTATGTTGCCTTTTACTAAGACAGCAATTATAATCGGTAGCTATTTATGCCTTCATAATTCATAACATAGTTTCTCTTAGAAGGCGGTGTAATTCGAGAAATCTTTGCATCTTTCTGAAAAGATGATTCATTTCACCTACTTTCATTGATAATTGCTCACTTCTTAGTTACAGATTGTTTGCTTTAATTTGTAGTCTCGTTAATTCGTGTCATTCATTTACTTCCCCCAGTTTACAAAAAATACATTAACAAAACAGGCATAACAGGTTTGCTTTTTTAAAATGATGATGTTCTTAGAAAGTGAGTAATGACCGAGCTTACAGATAATGGCATCAAACAGAAGCGAAGTTCTGAGTATTTGTGGGTGTAGTTACAACGGTCATGTGTTTATGAAGAGCAGAGTTACTCACTGGACTACTGCTCTGATTCAGGCTCCTCGCCATTCCCATCTCAGCCTACTCCCCTCACAGTTCAGTCCCGATATGTCACTGCCCCTTCCCAAACTCGCCCCAAAATAGACACTTGCTGAGCAGCCATAGCGCACCTGTCAGAATCTCTGAGAAGACGCTGGATTTCTGGAAGGCTGAACCAGTGTTAACGACGTATATATGCAGGCATACAAAATTAGCTCACAGACAGAAATGTTGGATGAAATCTTTGCTTTTTATTTTAATTCTTTTTTTTTTCTTTTCAGTTTTATATGTATAAAGGGAACGTATTGTGTTTTTTTCCCCAACCCCATATTTTTAATTCCTGGACTTTAGTAGAGTAGTTTTGCATGACTCACTTGTAAATATTTATCTTGAGGTGTTGCACTGGCACAATATGATCCAGTAATAAGCTGTACTATATCAGGGATTTCCACTCTCATTGATGCACAGTGGCACATAGCCAAGAGTAGAAACCGGTCTGAAACTGAGCATTCAGAGCAGCATGAAGCCTGAAACTTTGGCAGTGTTTCACATGAGCATCCAACATTGTAACAGCATAAGCATGAGGAATGCACTCATGACTACCTAATTAGGCACATCTGTTCAACTGCTTATTAAGACAAATAGGTAATCAGCCAATCACCTGGCAGGAACACTGTGCATTTAGGCAGGTAGACATGATTAGAACAACCTGCTGACGGTCAAACGGAGCACTGGAATGAGGAAGAAAGGTAATTGAAGTGACTTTGAACATGCCATGGTTGGTGGTGTAAAATGGGCTGGTCTGAGTATTTCTGGTCTGCAGTATCATAATTATTTTTGGTCAGTTTTAAATCATAATTTTAACACAATTACTGAGGAAGTAAAACCAACTCTTTTTCTTAATATCTTATAAACAAAATAGAGTATTAAGTGTTTTATTGGTCAACTGAAACAGGAAGTCCAGTTAGCTGACAAAGAACAGCACAAAGTAATCGAAACAGGAACATATGAGGGAGGCACTAACAAGCTGACACAGTACAGCACAACAATGAGCTAAGAAAACCATAAGGGATTAAATATGCACGTGGGGTAATCAGGGGTATGGAAAACACCCATTAACACAGCTGAACCTAACTGAAGAAAATGAGACAAAAGATGCAAAATTAAATAAAACACACGAGAAACTAACTAAATAAAACGAGGAATAACTAAACAGAGGCTCTCTAATGCAGAGACGGGGACTAGACAAGATACAGGAAACGCACCAGGAGAGGAAAATGTGAAACTTGGGGGATTACTGATAAACAGACTCCGGATCATGACGTTAAACTCCAGGAAGATAATTATAACAACCCAGAATGGGGCATAATAATTGTTTTATCTGCAGTGGTGTAGTGGTTGCTGGTTTGATTCTTGCCAGAGATACAAGTCTTTTGGGGTTGGCGTCCGTTTAAGAACTCTGTCAAATCAAACATGTGGAGTTATCTGCTGTGGCAGCCCCTAGTGGTAAGGGGGTGGCTGCAAATAACAACTTTATTTATCCTAAAGTCACTATAGGCCAAAATTGTGATTGAAAGCAAAGACCTTAATAAGTAAAAACAGTATGCAGAAACAATCTCTTATAAATTCAGCTCTTCTTGCATGTTTAGTGAAAACAGAAATGCAGAATTTTAATGTTTTTGCAACAGTGTGTAAACATGGATCCATACTTCTGCAGTGGCACCATGTTTAAACTCTGACACTATGCACAGACCTCTTTAAGCATTACTGAAGTCTGAAACTGTATCTGCGCCTGAAAACGCAACACTGGCATTGCTATATTTGAGTGTCCCACTAATACTTAATAATAAAGCAAGTGAGGTCACCCAAGTAGACTCACCACCAACACTTGTTGTCATAAATTTGTCAGGTGACTGTCCACCCACCATGTTTTAGCCGCTTTCACATCAAAGCGAAAACACCGAATAGTTTCGCAATCTGCAGGTGGGACTGACCTAAGTTCAAAGGTTTTGTGTCATGTGGTGTCACAGGACTGATCCGCCTTCCTCGTTCAAACATTTCTCACTCACAGTGAGCCAAAGTGACGAATGTGGCCTGAGAGGCAGAGATTTGTTAGTTTTGAGATAATCCATGTTTGAATCAGACTAGCGCAAACATGGATAAATATATTCATTGCCACAGACGTCCCCACAGGGGTTTTGGGGGATTTGATTTCAGGGAGAGAGTCTGCGGCTGTTGGCAGCGCTGTTAACGGTGGTACACAGCAATTAGTTTCTTGTGTGAGCCAACAGCCTGCATAAGCCAAGGATTTACAAAACAACATCCATGATGAGTTTCAGTCGGTTTAGACCGAAGAGATGGGACAATTTCACACGTTGCATCTACAAGATGAATGTAAACACGATCGTGAGCTGAGGTGATGTTTTCGGAGGCCGCTGCAGGGAATACGTGGTATCTGTTTGGTATCTGAGTAAACTCAGCTGTAAATCTGAGAGCTTTACATATGCTTTATGTCTGCGATTGTGGTCAACAACATTCCCGGCCAAACAGGTCACAATCAACAAGGTTATCATCTGTTATTCGGTTTGAATGGTCAGGTGTTTAGAAGGATTTAACCTCAGTGGGATCTAACTGAGCCCCAACATACAATAAATAGCATCAGTTGTGTAACAACAGACACTTATTCCGACTGTGTACGTGACTAATAAAATTTGAATTTGAATTTGATTGTGAATAACCTTTTTTTTTCTAAATAATCACAGCTCCGCTGTTTTTGTGTGTGCAGGCTCACATTGTAGCAAAGAAAAGTATTGCCAGTTTATTAGACAAAAGGTAAAATATATACTGACATGTTCAAGCTAAAGTCAGCTCTATTCAACTCCATTCAAATTTCAATTTTTTTTCAGGTTGTGCACTGTCCAAAAGAAAATAGGAATCCCCTTTCCCTTCTACCAAACCATACTGCTCTCACAGTCTGGTTTTCTCCTGCCTATGGTTAAGTCTGCCAACCTCAGGTTGGAAAACAGTAAATCAACAGTAGAGGTTTGACTTTAATGTGGCTTAAAAATCACGATCATAGCCTTGTTAATACGCATTGCAACCTTAAATTGTGCTTTGACGGCATATTTAACCACATATTGGCAAATAAAATGACAGTTTTTTACAAAAGCTCATTTATTTCTCAACATTTTTTTAATATTTTACTGGAATCCAGATATTGTTCAGAGCGAGTCTAGTCGCACACAGTGAGTCCTGCTTACTGTGTGGTCATAACTTGCTTATTAATGAGCAAATAAATGATGTTTCATTCATTATAAGAGACAAAGAGAACGTTTGACTAAAAGCTGCTTGTTTTCGACTGAATACAAAGAGGCTGCTCTGCTTTCATGTTCAACTCTCTGCTGTCCAGAAACCATTGGCAACGATTCTGCATTTCCAAATAACACTCACTTTTTTCTACTCAGTCCTTTTTTGGGGAGTTAGGGGGGGTTCACATCAGTAAATTCCACAGAGAGTCCCGATTCCAAAGAAGAAAAATACGGTTTCCAACTGATCATTTTTCTTCTTTTGAGCTGGAATCTCATCATTTTGCCTAAACACTTTTGATTTTGGAGATGCAGACTGGATGCCACTGTTTGCCTCCTAGAGGGGACAGCTGTGCGACAGAGCTGAGAAACTTTAATTGGCCCGTATTAAATCTACAGCCCCTATACTTGTCTATCTTTATGCGAGAATCCATGCTAGCTGACTCTTGTGACTGCTGCTATGCTGACAGAAACGTGAACCGTGTCCCGGGAGGAGCTGGTATGTGGGCCTGAGTGAAGAGGACTCATGCAAGCACAGTGCACTGACCAGCTGATATAGTTATTTGGATTTTAATCCTCCTTTCAGCGTTAAAGCTACACTGCTGCTCACAGTGTCAAAGCACCCTCGGAGGAATCTCCATTGCTGAGTTAATTAAAATGTTAATTGTTTTCCGTTATTTGCTTTATCCACTTGCAAGTGGCACAGTTGTAGAGATAGATAATGTCAGTCTGTTGGGTTGAGACGAAAAGATCTCTTCTAACTATTCATTGTATTGTCATGAAATTTCATTTACTTTCACGTTCCCCTGAGAAGGAATCTTATTGGCTGTGGTGTCCCTTTCTCTTTCCTGCATGAACATTTGGTTAATTGACATTAAATATGTGATGCACACCTCTGTTACCTCCATAGGAGATGAACTGTGTTTTTCAGTCCTAGCTTTTACTGCTTTGACTGAGGAACTCATTTACAGGAGGCAACACTTTTTAAAGCAATGCTCATTAGTAGCATCCCTCTTAAGTAGGCTTTTAAAAACTCAGTGTACAGTACAGCGTCTGGGTTAACTGTCCCAGACACTATTATTTCAGCAAATTATAA
This sequence comes from Pundamilia nyererei, assembly GCF_000239375.1. Taxonomy (NCBI): domain Eukaryota; kingdom Metazoa; phylum Chordata; class Actinopteri; order Cichliformes; family Cichlidae; genus Pundamilia; species Pundamilia nyererei. The sequence continues at coordinate 3,220,191 of NW_005187419.1, forward strand.
ATACCTGTCTAGCCATAATTTTGGGATCATACTTTTTCAAAACTACACAACATCTTCTTAACTAACCTTGTATTTTGGATCGTGTCATCCCAGACATTCTCTTGGCTGCAGTTTTATGTCTTCTTCCTGCCGCATTATCACAGTTGCCTTTGCCAACTGGAGAAATTGCAGATGTTGCTCCTCACTGAATGATCCTTGAGTACTTTTATTGAAAACCCTTTATTTCTAAGAGAGTGCCACTGTGCCAGTATTATCCTAAGAATGCCTGATTTGAAGTGGTACAAATATTTGTTGAGCCAATCATGTGGCAGTGATTGCATTATAGTCTTGTATACACGGTTAAGATAACACCCCAAAGGTCAAACTGAGCATCAGAATGGGAAAGAAAGGTGATTGAAGAGATTTTGAATGTGGCACAGTTGTTGGTTCCAGACAAGATGATCTCTGAGTATTTTAGAAACTGATGATCTACTGTGATTTTCTGCACAGTAATTCCTAGTGTTTCCAGAGAAGAGTAAAATATTTCCAGAGAGCAAGACCAACTGCATGACATTATCACGTCAAAATAGACCAAAATCTGAGTAATGTTTCCAGAAACTTGTTGAATTGATGTTATAACTAGCATATAGGCCGTCACAGGCCCGGCCTGGTATTAACAAGGTGTACCTTGTTAAAAGTCAGCTCATTTGTATGTGTTAATTAGCCAAACTTTACTAACTACCAAAATATAACCGGTGTTTAGTTTTCATCTTTATGCACAAACTCTAGCAGTGCTTTAAAGTTTGGTGATTTGGAACTACTTCAGCCAGAATAAGCTAAGCTTTAGCTTCTGTAGATGTCAGCTAGCTGACTTGTTTACATGTACCTGCTGACAAAACCCACTCTCAGTAAGTGCCTCTTTTTGATGGATATCTGGACTCTATCTTGATTTAAAGATAAGGTTTAACAGTTGTACTTTTTTAAAACCCTTTTAAATTGTCAGTGTTGCCTCAGCGGGGTTTTTTTACTCCGAGTGTGCTGTTACATTAGGCTTATCAAGCAAATTAGCATACTTTTTCTTACAACGTCATCATTAAAATCACAGCTTTAATTAATGACTAAATATCTGTTGGTAATAGCTCATTAGCAAAAGGTAGCAAATCAAAATGGCAAACTAAGACAGTAAATATCAGTAAACACTGACATTTGTGAGCATGTTTCGTACAATAACATTAGAACTGGGGCAAAAACACTTCTATGCTACAGACTTTTCAGCCTCTTTTAAAATAGTACACCAACATGCTAAACCGAAATGTTAGACATTTCAGAGAGTACTTTCACACTTATGAAGAGGCTTTTCAGAAGCACACCAAACTGTACCAAATTTCTTAAATCTGTGGATAGGGCTGCTCAATTAATCGAATTTTAATCACGATTACGATCTGGGCTTTCAACGATCATTAAAAATGACTGAGCCATTATTAGCCCCTCCCTCGTGCTTTACTCTCGCGCTGCTCCATGTGGCAAATCGAGCGCACCTCTCTGCGGCAGATCGAGTGCACCTCTCTGCATTTCGAACAGGCATTACAACAATTAAGAGGACCCGAGGTAAGCTCGGAAAGCTCGGAAAGCTAAGCAGAAGTTATTTGGAGAGGAGAGTGACTGCCGTTGGTTGAAAAGAGAGGTAAAAAAACCCAAAAAACTTCAGTGGTGTGGAAACATTATGGGTTCGCGGAGTCAGATGTGGATCAAGTAGTGTGTAAACTTTGCTATGGTGTCATAGCTGCACCACAGAGCAACACTGCAAAGTTCACTAAACACAGATGTTTACATTTTTCATTTATTTTTTATATTGCAAACATTTGCACTGTTATCAGTATTTGCACACTATTTTATATTATTTTTTTAAAGTCATTATTCAATACATTGTTATTGTTAACTCTTTAAATCCCTGTAGAACCGGAACTGCGTGAGCTAGTGCAATAAATTGTTTTGCATATGAAACTGGAGGAGTTGTACTTGCATCTTATGCCATCAGCTTGTCCTCGGTCACGGTTTCCTTCCACATAAAGCTTTGCAAAAATTGCATAAAAAGCGCTTGCAGGAACAAAAACATAATATTCCAGAAACACGCTTTGCCGATCCGATCAGCTGTTCGTAACACTTCCCACATTGAAACAGATGTCAGCCCAAACTGTCACATGTCCGACATTTCCTGTCCGAAACCGGAAGTGACGCCATTTTCGCGGAAAATGTAGTTTTTTACTTGTAGGCCTTAAAAGCCTATACTGGTGTTTTTATAAGTCATGTTTGACTCTATACTTTTCTGAATAGTTTCTGGAATGCTTAGAACTCGAATTGCACTGCTGGAAATAGTTTATTTTGATGCACATGCTGTTTTCTTTGCAAATTTGCATCATAGGATTGTTTTTCGTTTTTCCTGCTGTATATAAAAATTGGTGTATTTCAAAAATAAAACTATGAAGACACTCAAAATAAATTTCCTGTTGTTATAAACTATTTTTTTGCAACTTTTTTGTATTTAAAGTTTTGAGGGATAAGCCTCTTAAATTTCCCCAAATAGAAATATATATTGTTACGGCCCTAGCAGGGCCTCCTCCTGAGGGTGCCTGTGTGGGCGTGTCCCACTACCTCCTGCCTGAGATGCCACCTTTCCCTCCGGC
>NW_005187419.1:3225459-3240382 GCF_000239375.1 Pundamilia nyererei
GTTTCCAGCTAGTGAGCTGTGTAGTGTGGTTTCCAGCTAGTGAGCTGCACTTTCCTTTTGACTTTTTGCTTTATTTGACCAACGCCTGAGTTTTTGTTTGTGTTTTGTTGGTGTTTGATGGTGATAGCGGCTTGTCCGTCTCTTTTAGTTGAATTACTTCAATAAAACTGTTTTATTTAACTGTTTCGCCTCCTTGACTCCTTTTTCTGACCCGGTCACTTTTGTTACTTCCCCCTCACCGCCTAGACCCCCCCAGGGGAACGTAACAATATATATAAAAAAAACAAAAACGATTTTCAATTTTTTTGTAGTTTATTGCACTTTTTTGCAATTAATGTAATTACTATGGACTTAATGCATACATATTATTAAAATATGGGCTATAACAGTTGTATTGATGTATAGCAACTTGAAATGCTCCCAAAAATGGCACTACAGCATGTAAAAAATAAATAAATAATAATAATAATAATATAAGCTCTGGCAGATTTGGTTCTATGGTAGGTCTTAAAGGGTTAAATAAATATCGTCAAATAATCGAGATCTCAATTTCAGTGAAAATAATCGTGATTATCATTTTTGCCATAATCGAGCAGCCCTATCTGTGGATATGGCCACACTTGGGGACTTGCAGCTACTCGCACTTTGCATTGTGGGCAGATAATAAAATTATACAGGTAGTAAAACAAGAATGTGGCTGTAGCGGGAGAGGGAATAATAAAAAGTGAAGCAGGAGGTTGAGAGAGAGCTAGTTAAGGCTGTTTGGGTAGCTTAGCGTGGTCACTGACCTGCAGTTAATCAGGTCCTTGTGCTGTGCTTGTGGGAATGCCTTGCATGTGGTAACAGCTTGGAAAAACAGGCTTGTTATGGACGGCCTGGCAGGGGGAGTTCTTTGTTTTCAACCCTGATGGGGAGAAATCCATGGTTTCACCCAGTGCGCTTTCAGGGATAGGGAGGGAGTGGAGGGCAGTTTCTGTTTGCTATAACTTTGGGGGTCCATTACTTACTCCAGAACTTGGCACTGACACGATGAGGACTGTGATTTAAGAGCTAAAGAAACAAATGAAGCCCTTTCTTTAGACATGAACAGAAAAGACTAAAGCCTGAAGAATAATTTGAGCAGTGAGTGAGAGCTGGTTTTGGCTGTTTCCTTCAGCAGTACTAAAAGGGAAGGTTCCATAAGAGAGCCCGTTTGTTCTTGCAAAAGACTAAACATGCCATGGCTGAATGCTGTTTAACACCTGTGTTAGTTGCATTACTATTGCCTAGTAACGCAACTAACCTATGCCTATTCAATAGGCTATTTGCAGCAACCAAGTTCTTAACATAACTTTTTAAACCAGTTGTTTGAAGAATTTACATATTCAGATACATTTACTTTATTAAGAATCCGTTAAAGTGAAAGTTAAAACATTTTCAAACCCTCCCGATGAGAACTGTAACAACTTAACCTTTTAACCTCACATTTACTGAAATGATTAACTAAATGAGAAAGCAGCAAAGTCACAAACATGCATAATTTAAAGGAAACACTCCTTACTACTATAAATACATTAAAAAAACCTGAGTAAATACAAAATGTTGCTTTTAAATGATGATTTAATAATTAATTAATTAAAATAAATCTATCCAAACCTACTTGGCCCTAAGCATAGCTGGACTGGCCATCGAGCATACGGGGCATTTGCTGGAGTTATTCTGTCTTTACGCTGTCAGCTGCCTCTTCTTTGCTCATTCTTTGCTCATTCTTTCTCCTCCCTCTCCTGTTTCTACTTCAATGAACACGATCATGAAACTGATCAGTGATCAGCTGATCAGCTTTTCTCTCTTGTTTGTTTATCGCCCACTTTGCGCCAGAAAGAGGAAACCAGCGGATGTCGCGTTAAACAAAAGCTCCACGTTTAAGCTTGATCAGCTGTTGTTAGAATTTATTTAATATTAATTTCTAGTATCAGCTGATGTTTGCTGGAACCACAGCTGTTAAGCTGCTGGTCATGATATCGGTTTGGATATGTGGTGAGAGGGAAACATGAAGATGAAACCAGGAGATGTCCTTACTGAATCATCAAGCTGAACAGGTGATGGACAAACAGGTTTACCTTTTAGGTGACATGAATGAGTTAAAGGGAAGTAATGAACTGTTTCTGAGAGACAAATAACACCAGGATCCTTTTTTACGCTGACGGCTGGTAACTATGGAGGGGCGGATCTAGCAAAGTTTTGCCAGGGGGCCAGGTAGGGCATTAACAGGGAAAAGGGGGCACAAAGAAATATGTTCTTATTCTCATTTAAAATGTCTCGCTTTTATTAAATAATTATCTGAAGATTACAACCAAAGTTTTTATCTGACGTAAAATGTATAGAAATCATACATATACCAACAAGACAGTGTCCATCACTTTCACAACAGCGTCTGTTTTCATTCAAAGGCTTTATGGCTTTTCCTGTAATACCTGGGGGGCCGGTCTGTAGTCAAAATGCCCGGGCCAATTTTTTGTTCCAGTCCAGCCCTGGCCCAAGTGAAAAAGCAACTGCTCCCGGAATCTAATAACTGGTTGTGTTACTTTGACAGGAACAACTGCAATCGAGCATTTGCAATAACTGACTGAGTCTTTCACGTCACTGTGGAGGAACTTTGGCCACCAGATTCAGGTCATGAACTGATGGCTGGATTTCATCTTTCAGGATTTTCTGGTAGAGAGCAGAGTCCAGGGGTCCATCAGTTTTAACAAAGCAGCCTCAGCCCGTTATACTACCATGATGTTCTTTTTATGAAATGCTGTTAGTTTTATAGCAGATCCAACAGGACTCATACCTTCCCGAAATGTTGTCTTGTCTGTACATAGAATATTATTTCCAGTCTTGGGGACCATCAAGATGTTTTCTGTCAAATGTGAGACAAGCCTGTGTGGTTTTCACCTTGGAACTGTCCCATGGATACTATTTTTGCCCAGTCTTGTAGATCATGGTGTGATAGGTTGCTTTTTGAGATTTTCTTTTTTTAGACTACTTTACTTTGTCAGACAAGTTCTATGTAAATGATTTTTTGATTCACTGGGTCTGGTTGTAGTTAGGCCTGTGTTATGTGTTGCTGTGTGGCATCCAGAGGTGTGGACCCAATATGAACTGAACCTGACAGCAGCTTTATTGCTGAATATGCAGGATACAAGGAATTTAAACTGAATACACCGGGGAACACAGGTGAACTAAATCAGGATAACGAGCAAAACTCAACACAACACACATAGGACGAGAGGCAGGAAACAAGCTCCAGACACACAAACTTGATCCAGGGAAGAAAATAAACAAATGGAGACAAGACTGAGGGAATCGGCACTAAAACGACTGGACACGGAGAAACCAGACAGACAAGGGGACACGACTGGAGAAACAGACAGGGACCATGTGAAATAAAAAAAACAGGTGATGAAGTAAACTGGAAACAGAAATGCAGAGTAGACACAGACAAAAGTAAACAAATACAGAGACGGAGACTGGACACAAACAGACAGAGAAACAACCAAGGAAACAAGACTAAGACAGAGTGGACAAAAAAGGGAACTGACTCAGCCAAAAAAGAGACTTAAAAACTAGAATTATAAGCACTGGGTGGAAAAATACTAAACACCAAAGCACTAGGCAAATAAAAAGTTATCATTATAAGTAATAATCACATTTAAATCCAGAAGCGAATCAAAAACTCACAAAACTCAAAACACACAGATTCTAACAGTCTACGTGTAGCTCTTGAAATAATTGAATTCACCTTTTCAAAACATAAAGTTAATCACAGTTCATTCATGGTTTAATGAGAGGGGCAGACTACTTCATCACATAGGGTCAGGTTGGTTTGGATAGCTTTTCCCCCTTAATAAATCAAATCATCATTTAAAAACTGCATTTTGTATTTACAGGGGTTGTGTTTGTCTAATATGAACAATTTATTGATCTTAAATTTAAGTGTGACAAATGTGCATTTAAAAAAAAATACAGAAAGAAGGAAAATAAAAGATGAAGTGGGCAGTTTTCACACTCTGAGCCCTCTGTGGGTCTCTCATATTTGAACCTTCTGAATGAGAGTGGAAAAACTGCTGTGTTTTCTGCTTTGTAAACAGACACTGCTTCAGCCTGAGCTGTGGATTTATTTTCATTCCCAGTTGCTTCTGCCATTAATGAATAATTTAGTCTCAGATAAGTCTTAAAGTCTGTTATGCTACAATAAAGGGCCTTTAAAATTTGCAATGTGTTTTTTCTTCATTGATTATATGGCCTGACCAGTTCCACAGCCAAGTGGTGATATATGCTTACTATCTAAGGCACCACTGAAATTGTGAATCTTGCATCTCCAGTGACGTTAATAGCGAGGAAACACTAATACGAGCAATACAGCTGGACAAATATTTTCACAAGCCGTCCATACTCCAGCTGTTATAGCAGCTTTCATTCCTGCTGCCTTTTGGCCTGCTCCTGCCCCCGGAGAGAAGTAAATCTACAAACTATCATGACTGAATTACATCTCATTGATCAGCTTTCTTTTAAACTGACAGTGGTTTATTCACCCTAAAGAAAACAGATAAATACTACTAAATGATAAAGTCATGGTTTTTTTTAGATGATCCATGAACGCTTGACTCACACGCCAAATGTCATTTTTTCCAAGGTTTGTATATATAACACAGCCCAAGGTTTTGGATATAAGAAAAGATGCGTTGAGCATATTTGTCCAAGTATTTGTTCAAGGTCAGTTTTCAAGTAAATAAGATGGCTGAATGAAAGGCAGGCATTTTTAAAACCAGCAAACACTCTCAAGCTCTCAAAAAGCTCAAAGGATAAACAGAAAAGGACTGAATAAAGCAGATAAACACGAAAGCAACTATAAAGTCACATTTTTAAAAAAATTAGGTGATGACATCTAAGTACTGAGACACATAAAAAAACCACATTTTATTTTACAATATTTCTGAGATTATTTCAAGATGGAGTGATATTTTAGTCAGGCCCCAATCACAGAGGCCTACAGATCAGTCTGTGACCATCTAATAGGGAAAAATGCATGTATTGTGCAACCAGTTGGCAAGCAGCTGGTGGGAGTTGCTAGTGTTAATTTGATTACAATGCTATACCAAAAACCTCATTTTGATTGCTTTCACTAGCAGTTTGCTGTGGTTACGGCAGTTTGGGTGTAAGATGGCAGCTTGTCTGTAAACACAAACTGCTTGCCAAGTGGTTGTGAAACTGTAATTGTGTTGCAAATTGGAAACGGACACCATTCACCTTCAAAGTCAAAGCTACACCTGTTGCAATGTGTTGGCTTCAGCGCTGACGTGGAACTTTTACTCTGGAGGTGAACGTTCTACATTTCTGGTTTCCACCACACTTTTTCAAATTTCACTACCATTTAGAGAGTAAATAGTGAGTGTTTGCAGACAAATCAGCATCTTTCATGCAAACCACAGGTAACCACAATTAACTGCTAGCAACCAAAGCAATCACAACAAGGTTTTTGATAGAGCACCCTCTATCAAAACAACCAGAGGTTTCCAAAAGGTTGCCAAACACTCTCTAGGCCTAAGTGACTGATGGGTAAGATAGCTAGGCATGCTAAAGCTGCAGAAATGCCACATACTACAGTTCTGAAAATGTAAACAGTGGTTTAGGTTGAGTTAAGTCTCCAATGACTTTGTTTGGGTTTTTTAAAAAAGCATATCCTGTGTTATCCTCTTAATTTTCATTTACTCCAATATGAGGCTCAGTGGATTGCATGGATGTAATGAACATTTAGTCTCCCTAGTTATAAATGGGGGAAGAAAAAAAAGTTCTTGAGGATATGGTGTGCGGACAGATTTGTTTGCTTTCACTGCCAGCGCTGCTGGCTTACTGATTTGCTCTGCAGGAAGAAATGAGCAAATAATAAAACAGGCGATTTAAAAAGAACAGGCTGTGTTTACAGGGCCAAAGGCTGATTGCTGTATGTAGCTGAAGTAAAAAGATGAGAACTGCCTTATTTTTTTAAAATGTTATTTTAGTATTATTTTAAAACTCTTTTATGCAATATCAAAATTAGCAACTTTTGATCAGTTTCCACCATCACAGTGTCTTAAAGCATGTTCAATCATCCAGGTAAGTAACTCCCAAAAGGTTGATTCTGTTCACCTGGTCGTTGCATTTTCAGTGTGAGAAATGTTTCGTCACTCATCCAGGTGACTTCTTCAGTTTCAGCTGAAACTGAAGAAGTCACCTTCAATGACTGAAACTGATAATTTGCATATTAATGATCAAGGAGCTGACCTCACAGCCCATTGTTCAGTCAGAGGGCTAGTTTCAGTTATTGTGCAAATGTAATGTTTAAAAGGTTAAAAGTAATTAGAAATATCACAAAGCAGAGTAGCCACATGTGATTAAATTTTTTACACCTATTAGTAATGCTGATGAATCTATGCTTCATATGCAGTCAGTTTTAAAATGAGGTTCAAATATGTTTTGCAGCTCCACACAGAACTTGTTGGGCAAAAGTTACTCAATAATTGTTCTTTTGATAGTAACGGTTGTTGACCCCAGGATATGTCTCTACACTCCTTACATGGAATGACACAAAATTTTGTAGACCCTTTATGGCTTATTGTCACATTTGTAATGCCTCTGGCTGAATGTCATGAAGCGTACTTTAGAGGTGATCCCTTTTGCTTCATCTAGGTCAGACTTTTGATCAAAACCGATGAGATTCACATCAAACACGGGCAATGATGTCTTGAGCTTTTCACTGAAGTTAATGCATGTTGCATGCTAACAGTACGTACTCAGAACCCATAGTTCACTTCATAAATCCACTACAGACTCACATGCATAATTTGTGACTCTCCATAGGCAAGGCAAGGCAAGGCAAGGCAAGTTTATTTGTATAGCACAATTCAACAACAAGGTGATTCAAAGTGCTTTACAGAGACATTAGAAACAAGAACAAATAAAAAGCATGATTTAAAATTGATTAAAACAAGCAAACAAACTAACTAACTAATTAACAAACAAACAAACAAACAAAACAGTATATAAAATCAAAACAGATAAAATCAGAACAGTAGATAAAATCAGTAGTTAAATGTAAGTTTTGAAATTTAAGCTTAAAGTGTGGATTTGGTGCTTTATTCAAATGCAGCTGAGAACAGGTGAGTCTTCAACCTGGATTTAAATAAACTGAGTGTTTCAGCTGATCTGAGGCTTTCTGGGAGTTTGTTCCAGATATAAGGAGCATAAAAGCTGAATGCAGCTTCTCCGTGTCTGGTTCTGACTCTGGGAACTGATAAAAGACCGGATCCAGATGACCTGAGGGATCTGGAAGGTTCATACTGGGTCAGGAGGTCATTGATGTATTTTGGTCCTAAACCATTCAGAGCTTTATAGGCCAGCATCAGAACTTTAAAGTCTATCCTCTGACGGACAGGCAGCCAGTGTAAGGACCTCAGAGCTGGACTGATGTGGTCCACTTTTTTGGTCTTAGTGAGGACTCGAGCAGCAGAGTTCTGAATGAGCTGTAGTTGTCTGACTGATTTTTTTAGGTAGACCTGTAAAGATGCTGTTACAGTAATCAAGCCTGCTAAAGATGAATGCATGGACTAGTTTTTCCAGGTCCTGTTGAGACATCAGATCTTTTATCCTTGATATATTCTTGAGGTGATAGTAAGCTGACTTTGTTATTGTCTTAATGTGTTTTTCTAAGTTTAGGTCTGCATCCATCACTACACCCAAATTTCTCGCCTGGTTTGTGGTTTTTAGATGTATAGATTGAAGTTCTCTGGTGACCTGTAATCGTTTTTCTTTGGTGCCAAAGACTATTCCCTCAGTTTTGTTTTTGTTTAGCTGGAGAAAATTGTGGCACAACCAGTCATTGTGGCACAACCAGTCACAACCAGTCATTGATTTCCTCAATGCATTTAGGGTAGCTTTGTCTTAATTCAAACTGCTAATTGTGTCCTTATTGGAAATGATGATAACAACACACTAGCTGCTGCATTTAGCAAACATTTAACACTTGTCAAGCTACTGACCAAACTCGTTAGATATTCAGTGTAGAAGGTAAGTTTGTGTGCATAAACTTTAAACAGCAGCACTTCAAGCCCTTATAGAAAACTTCTTCTGTCAGTCTTGATGCATAAACATAGTAAACATTATATTGTTTGCGTGGGTTCTCTGCAGGTACTCTGGCTTCCTCCCACAGTCCAAAGACATGCAGTTAGTGGAGTTCAGGAACTTGGGAAAACAGATGTGCACTTATGAACCTGATTAAACTGATCAAACAATAGGCATGTATGTGAAGACAAGCTGAACTTAAGTTGCTGATGATGCATTTGCACAGTGTCAACCAGAGTCATGCATGCATTAACAGCTCTGTTTTGTGAATGTGTGTATTCTCCAGGGCTTCATGAAAATGAGGACATACGCGTGATGATGGCAGGTTCCAGCATGCTGAAAGTTCGGTCTACAAGTTGGCAAAGGAACCGAAGCATGCGGCTGCTGGAGGACGGACTCACCGTGTGGTGCGAGTCCAAGAGCTCCCGCAAAGGCAAAGCCCAGCAGACATGTAAGTTTATCTGAAATCCAGCGTTATGGTCAGAGTACTCTGTAAGGAGAGCTCAGTGTGTGGCGGGGTGGGGGGCTGGCTTGAGCAGACATCATGACCTAATGAAGAGGAGAAGTGAGCTAGTTATGAATAGGAGTTGAGGAGGAAAAGGAGCTTTGATTGTGAGCATGAGTGAACTAATACGATAAATAGAAAGGAAACTTAAGTAATGGAAGAGTGTACATGAGAACAGCGCAAACTGAATTATATTTAAAGCAAGCAATGTAAGCGTCCCGCCATTAGTCCAATAGAAACTGAGATGTGATTCAGTGCGCTCATTCAGCCTGCACATTGTTTGGGGTTGTTGAGCTGCTTTATCTTGGCTCTGTCTTCTGCCCTCTCCCCTACTTTGCCCATTTAAAGACGGTTCTAGTTTCTCTGGTAACTGAGGAGGGTAATCATGTGATCTGTAGTGGTTATGACTTACCAATTCAAGCTTCCTAATATACATTTAATAGTCTTACTGACACTTAGACCTCCGACAGAAATGGGCATGAGCTCTTTGATGGGATCAGTTTATAATTTACCAGCGCATAAAACTGGATTTAGCTTCTGAGACTGAAAAGTAAAGCCAGTGCAGAAATTTCTTAAATGTGCATTTATTCCTTTAGTTTCAGAAAGCATTAAGATTATTTGAAAGTCCTCAATAGAACATTATGGTATCAGTAGCCTAATTTAAGTATTTTGTTAACAGAAAAAGCATGGTATGCTTCAGGGTGTGACTAACTTGTGATAGGCCCTTTAAATATCACTCCAGTGATTGTTTGACATGTGGAAGGAGAGTGTAGCTGCTCTCTAGAAAGTCAACACAGAGGAAACATGCCTGTAGGTTACCCTGGTTGAGAGTGGTAGGTCGAGATTCCCCCATGTTTGAATGTTTCACCTTGAAAAACAAACGTCAAGCTAATGATCAATGTCCAAGTTTGATTGAATTGAGTGTTTTCTGTCATAGCGGGTAAACAAAACTGATATTACATAGAATCCTATAGACTCAACTCCCACTTATGCAAGTTTGGGCCTGTTATCACTCTTTGCACAAACTCCTTAAGGTTATGTACACAAGGTGAAAAACAAGATAAGTTATAGTTGGAGGTTTGCAAGTTGCTTAAGGGTAAAATTAAACTGCAAAAGCAGATGAGATTGTTTTGGGGGTTTTTTTTGCTGTTAATATTTATTTTCAATTCTTTTAGCGATCGGACCTCCTTGAGTACCTAAAGCATCTTTTGCAAAGCACCATTTTCAGTAATAAAATAGTGGGGAAGAAGTTAGTAGACTTTATACTTAATTTCACAGCTCATCCATTATATTATGTAATGTTTTTATAATGCCTTGCTTTTCAGCCCACTGTTTTAAACAACTAGTCATGTAGTAGCTATATTAGGATGTTGTGCCAAAGCACACAGGGGAAAGATAGTAATGTCTTTTATCTAGTTATTCAGGGAATCAATTCATGGATGTCAGCGCAGTATGTAGGACACAAATCTTGTTCAGAGCGCAACTCTTCTGTCACGGCATCAGAGGGTTGGACTGATGGCCTAAATTACCGAAGCACAATTCCTGGAAGAGTTAATGAAAGTAAAAGAGCAAAAGAGACTTTGCAGCAGCATCTGTTCAGTCTCCCATTCCATTTAGGTCTTTGTAGCTAATTCTTTCTGTTGAAATGAAAATTTACTTCAAGGTGGAAAGCTTTGAGCACGTAATATGAGATCAGCTTTGTTTTCTCCCTTGTTGCCTGACCTTTGGCTCTCCCACCTCTGTGCTGTTTGTGCTCTCCACCCTTATGTTAGAATGCAGTTTAATCCTAACCCTTCCCGCTTGTCTCACAGCGTGTGTGGTTGGGCAGGTTTGTGGGTCAATGGGTGTGAAGGCCGTTTTGATTGTGCCAGCCATAGACACAGAGCGGCCGAGCTGCCGCGTGTAACACTCCATAGAATGATGACATCAAGCAGCGTGAGAACAGAGTGACCACTTAAGACACTGGCAGGCTGCTGAGGACCAAATCTCTGTACGGGATAAAGGTCTGGCTCTCTTCCCTCTTTCTAGTCTCCCAGGTCTGATTTGATCTAATGTCTGAAGTTCAGGGTTGCGTGTGATCCTGGCGTAATATACACCACCTAAAACTTCACACTACACATAGGCACACACCCACATGTATATGTTACTTTTACCATGGCTCCGAGATGACCACAAAGGAAGAATGCGGAGTAATTTCGAAGAGGTGGATTGCAGAGGCTTTTATGACCTCTAGCAAGAGAATGAGGTTATTGTCAGAGAATACTTATTGCCCAGCAGGCATCTCAGTGCAGAAGCAGAAGAGCTCCTGTGCTGAATAAAGTTCTAGTGTTAGAATAAACTAGGAGACACTGTGTGTTAGTGTCAGCCTGTTTCCTCCCCTTGTTTATAGTTGTAAATCTGAGGTTTTTTCCCGGGCCTAAAATTAAGACTTGCAGTGCAGTGCACTTATGCTCTTTAGGATGTTGAATTGTTGAGATTCAAAATGTAAAAATGCATATGCATATTTTGGGGAAAAAAACGCCTTTCCCCTTTTTGAGCTGGAAAAAAAAAACAAAAACAAATAACGTAAATCCTATATTTCCTTACTAAAGTACAAAGAGCATATAAAATGTTAAAACTTGCAATGCTTATGCAACCCCTTGTGAATATGGGAGTTTCTTCTTCTTCTTCTTCTTCTTCTTCTACTTCTACTACTTCTTCTACTTCTTCTTCTTCTACTTCTTCTTTGGAATGCCAAAAGCTTTTAATGACTCACTGGTCTGAACTGTGGACAGACTGGATTCACAACCGGCTTAACAGAGTGATGTTGTGCAGAATGCAGAACATGTTTGCTACCGTCATGCTAAAATAAACAAGACCTCGTTGCTGGTTATTTATATTGTTTTTAGGTGTGGTCCTTTGGGTGCAGATATGTTTTGGGGCTGTCTTAATATTATGATGATGCAATGTACCGTACATCCAGCTGCTCCTTTATTTCCCACACCCCTCCCATTTATCCCAGGTTGGAGCTGGCAATAGGACGCTACTTTTGACCCCTGGTGGTTGGGTTTTGTGTTTCCTCCTGATTGTGAACATGTAGGGCAAATGTGCTATTTGCTGTGCTACGGAAAATGTATTTACGGTAATTGAGAAATCCCTTAATTATTTTTTACTTTTAGATTAAGGAAATAGCCCATTCGAACTTTCCTGAATATAATAATTTTCTTGGTAATTCTTAGTCAGGCAGGTGGAGAGCCGCTGCAGGTGGCATCCACACAACCTTTTGAAAAATAATAATAAATAAATAAAACTTTGAATAAATAGGTTTTAATTTTATAGGGAGGGGGGCACAAGACAAGATTTCATTTAAATACTTTTACTGAAAACATTCATATATATTTTGCACTATATTTTATCTGATACTGAATGGCCTCTAGCAGCACAGTTAGATTTCTTTTTTTCATGTCTCATACTTTAAATGAAGCCTGATTCTTAAGCTGTCAGTACTGGAACCTCACACTGAAGGTCTAAGTCATTACTCTCATGTCATTTTTTTTTTTTTGTTTTAAAATTAGTCTGCTGACGAACATGTGTGGATATAATATGTTTCGCAGTCTCATTAATGTGTCACTCGCATTCTCTAAAAACACCTCACACTTGACCTTTAGCTGCTTCTTGTGCAACCATGGTCTCCTGCTGAAGCAGTTTACTCATCGATATTATCGCTCCTGTCCCAGTTGCAGTGACGGAGGTGGAGTGTGTGTGTGAAGGCTACCAGTCGGAGGCACTGAGGCGGCTGTCTGGAACCCTACCAGAGAACCAGTGCTTCACAGTGGTCTTCAAAGGAGCCAGGAAGAGCCTGGACCTGAAGTGCCCCACTGCAGAGGAAGCTCAGCACTGGGTGCGAGGTCTCCGCATGTTAAAGGAGCGAGTGGCCAGAATGAGTCAGAAGGAAAAACTGGACCAATATCCTGCCCAATTTCCAATATGCTAGAATAAATATAGCGTAGCTGAGGCAGCATTGCTATGGTGACTGACTCTGCTGTCACATGTACCGTCCTACGTACACAGCATAGCTAAGGTGAGAGGTAATTGCTCGACAAAAAAGCCCTGTCTAAATATAGGCCTGCTATCACTCTTAATTATAATCTCTCATAGCCAGAGGAAAATAGCAGTGTAGTGTTCAGGTAGAGTATAAGATCTTCCCCGTTGCTCTGTTTGTTTCTCATTTTGTTTTTTCATTGTGAAATAAAACTCATGTCAAGTGCAGCAAGTGCTTTTCACTTAATGTGGCTGTGCAAGGACACCATAAACTGTCAACAGGTTAAAAATTGACATTGAATTGTAAAAGGCTTTTGCTTTAATGGTCCAACACAATGTGAAAAGCACTAAATGCATAAAGATGAGTCAGTTGCTGATAGTTATCGTGTCAAAAGGCTATAGCATTATCAGTCTGGAAAAACACTAAGAGACAATTCCAGTATCTGTTTTGGAAGATGATGCTTTACTTGACTCAGTTTCAAATCAAATTCATGTACCAAATATGCATTTTGTCCTTTAATTCTTGCTAGAAAGGGTGAGTATGAAAAGGAAAAATACAGACCCTTTCAATAACAGCAGGATAGAATAAAAAAAGAGATCAAATATAAGAAAAAGGAGGTTTAGCAAAAATAATCTCCCTTGGGAAAAGAGCAGGTATTAAGTGGATTTATAACAAATAAAACCCAGTAACATCCCATATAAAAGTACCGTCTTAACAGTTTGACTCTATGCTTTAGTCTTGCTTGATTTCTTAACTCCCTACACTTGGATTCGAGGGTACCTCAAGCGAGCAGATCAGAACAACGACGGCAAGATGAGCTACGATGAGGTCAAACGGCTGCTGCTGATGATCAACATTGACGTGAGCGAGCAATATGCCCGCTGCTTATTCAAGGTCAGAGTCATGTGATGTTTTAGTACCTGTATGCTCATTAAACTGCAGCACTGAGTGTAAAGAAGTGAGGGAATTACAGAGCTGTAGAGTTGTTGCTATCTGGTTAAGGAGGTGTCATTTTACTCGGACACCCTGGAGTCCAGAGTCTGTGTTCAATTACCAACCCCAGCAGCAAGCCAACCACCAGCCTCACTCCACATCTTTACCCCCTCCCTCTTATCTTCCCCACAACAAATCACTAGCCATTTATTTCTCTTTTGTGCAGGGATTACTACCTGCTATGTCCCTCACTTCACTATTATGGCAGAATTGTAAGTGTTATTCTTCTTCTCTGTGCAGCTTACAGTGCAAAGAAGCATGTTTTCAACGTAGGTGCGCACAGCTGCGTTGAATTATTATAGAGGTGCTTTTCCCACAGGGAGTTTGATGCACTCCCAAAATAAAAGCGAACAGCCTTTGATATTGTCTATTTTCTTCTCTGTGTGTTCACTTTCTTGGCTCTTTTTAACACACACCTTTTCTGTGCATCTCAGCGGTGTGACCGATCTGGCGATGGCCGCCTGGATCACACAGAAATTGAAGAGTTCTGCAGGGAGCTGCTGCGACGGCCTGAGCTAGATGCCGTGTTTAGACACTATTCAAGTAAAGGTAGCGTGCTCTCCACTGCTGAGCTGCGTGATTTCCTGGGAGATCAAGGGGAGGACGCGTCGCTGGATCATGCTCGAAGTCTTATACTCACCTATGAGCTCAATGACCGGGGTAAGTTGTAAAAGCACTCATTAAAGGACTCAAAGGAGGAACCCAAAATATTTATATATAAATACATTCTGAATGTGACTTTTGATGCCGTCTCCATACAAAAGAAATAGCGATTTAGCCTATCACCATAAAATCTGAGGCACAATCCTGCTGCTGTGCAAAAAAAGCAATCCAGCAGTGAGAGCTCTTTGTTTTAAGAAAGAAAAGTTGTGCTTTGTTTCACTTTTCTTATCACTGAGTTATTATAATTCAGCCATAATGACAGTACTGATTATACTGTATGTGCACTCACTAACCATTTTATTAGGGATGCCTTCTTAGTACCTGTTTCGCCCTCCTTCTATGTAGCATTGATTCAAGAATGTTCAGGAAACAATCCTCATTTTTGGTCATGATGACATTCCTGCAGATCTGTCAGCTGCACATCCAAAATAGAAATCTCTCCTTCCACCACATCCTAAAGGTGCTCTTTCCGTGACTTTGAGTAGAGTGAACTCATTGTCATGCTCAAGAAACAGTCTGACATGATCTGAGATTTGTGACATAAAGGGGCATAAAGGGATAGAAGTATTGTGTTTGAGAGAAACATATTATGGAAAAAAAGCTATTTATTTATTTTA
>NW_005187419.1:3240402-3241780 GCF_000239375.1 Pundamilia nyererei
TACATTTGCAGCCTAGGTTATCTGAGTTGTGCCGGTTTGTGATTTGTTTATCTGTCTCTGGTTTGTGCACACCAACATTGTTTTTTTTTTTTTTTTCTAAAACTTGGTTATCTATTTTCAGAGGCCCACCTGTTTGGTGGTTGTGGCCAGTGTTGTCCTGTTTACATGTCTCATGCTAAAAACCAACTTCAGCCTAATTTTGGTGTCATTTAAACTGAGTTGAACTAATTGTTAAATACAGGAAAAGTAAAGCTGAATGCATTTCTACCATATTATATATCATTAATTATGTAAATCAACAGGATAAAAGAAGAAATCAAACTTTAAGCAACTTTAGGCCTGATTCTCTTTCCACAATTTTGAGCTTTTTTTCCCCTCCATCTGTCTTCTGCTATCTAAATGATGGACATGAAAACGTGAGGTGGTAAGTTCTGCTGTCCACTGTAAAGGACACTGAATAAGTTTTGTTCATGAAAACAGTAAAATTACTAAACATATCAGAGTTGATACTCTTAAACTGAGGAAACCTTTTAATTTTCTTTTAGCAATAATGTCATAACATCTGTTTAAAAAAAATCAAAATTATCCCAGCTGTCATTTGGGAAAAGGCAGACTACACCCTGGATTGGTCAGTGCAACTAATTCCCTTGACAATAATTACTGTAAACAAGAAATAATATTAACCATAAGAAGAATGTAGTTATGACTCAACTGTATGACAGAATTTAGTTTCAAATTAAGACAAGAAATTATTCCTTAGATTGGATATATATATTTAATAGAATATAACTTTTTATAAACCTCTGACCGTGGCTCAGGGGTTTGGGAGGCGTATCTGTAACCGGAAGGTCGCCGGTTCAATCCCTGGGCTCTCTGTCCTGGTCGTTGTGTCCTTGGGCAAGACGGCCAGAGGAGCCGATGGCACGATATGGCAGCCTGGCTTCTGTCAGTCTTCCACAGGGCAGCTGTGGCTACAACCGTAGCTTGCCTCCACCAGTGTGTGAATGCGCGAATGAATGAATAGTGGCATTGTAAAGCGCTTTGGGTTCCTTGAAAAGTGCTATATAAATCCAATCCATTATGATTATTATGTTCATGAGAGGTCTCAATAAAAAAAAAAAAATAGTACATTTGCAGCCTAGGTTATCTGAGTTGTGCCGGTTTGTGATTTGTTTATCTGTCTCTGGTTTGTGCACACCAACATTTTTTTTTTTTTTCTAAAACTTGGTTATCTATTTTCAGAGGCCCACCTGTTTGGTGGTTGTGACCAGTGTTGTCCTGTATTAATGTTGCATGCTAAAAACCAACTGCAACCTAATTTTGGTGTCAATTAAACTGAATTGAATTCAACCGATTGTTAAAGACAGGAAAAGTTAAG
>NW_005187419.1:3241800-3300833 GCF_000239375.1 Pundamilia nyererei
TTAATGTTGCATGCTAAAAACCAACTGCAACCTAATTTTGGTGTCAATTAAACTGAATTGAATTCAACCGATTGTTAAAGACAGGAAAAGTTAAGTTTGATGCACTTATATCATAATATATATTATTAATTATGTAAATTAACAGCATAAAAGAAGAAATAATACTTCTGGCAACTCTAGGTCTGATTCCCTTTCCACAGTTTTGAGCTTTCTTCCTCATGCTGTCCTCTGCTTCCTAAATGATATACATAGGCTGATATGTTATGCCATTTCATGTCTTCCATGTATCCCTGCTTTCTTTTTACTTGTTTAAAGCCCTTCGTTATCCTGTTAAATCCACTTAAAGATTACAAATTGATGGAAATAAAATACCATTTATTACAGCTCAGAAGAACCTGCTCATGACACAAAATGGTTTCACCATGTACATGCTGTCTCTGGAGAATGATGTCTTCGACCCTAACCATGCCAGAGTCTACCAGGACATGACCCACCCCCTGGCCCATTACTTCATCTCCTCGTCACACAACACTTACCTTACCAAGGACCAAGTCACCGGTGCGAGCAGCACTGAGCCGTACATGAGGTATTGAGACAGAGAAGAATGCAACATTGGCCCTCAGTCAGTCTAGTGAGATATGTGCCTGTGGTTTCAAATGAATAAATCTGTCACTGTCAGGGCTCTAATTCAGGGCTGCCGCTGTGTGGAGCTAGACTGCTGGGATGGAGATAAAGGTGAACCCATCATCTACCACGGGCACACACTCACCTCCAAAGTGCCCTTTAAGGAAGTCATTGAAACCATCGGTCAGTATGCCTTCAAGGTAAGAGATTTTGTAGCTTTCACTCATGGAAATATGCAGTTATGCGTTGTGCTTACAGCTGTGCCAACCCACTGCACTTCTTTTGGTTATACACCTGATCTGAGGCAATCCTGTGGTATTTTGTATAGTATTATACTCTTGGGTTTTGCATTGCTATAATGTGATCTAATTGCATTTTAACGGCTTAGCATAAGAGTTTTCCTGTGTTTCTCCCTGCAGACGTCCCCATACCCTCTAATCCTGTCCTTGGAGAATCACTGTTCTGTGGAGCAGCAGGCTGTCATGGACAAACACCTCCGTAGTATCCTGGGCAAAAAACTGCTCACAGAGCCTCTCAGTGACCAGCCACTGAGAGACCTGCCTTCTCCCGAAGTACAACAACCACACACATAGAAGCACAGCTGGACCCATTTGCTTTTCTAATAAAGTAATTTATTCCAATGGCATTCCTTGCAGGAGCTTAAGGGGCGCATTTTGGTAAAAGGAAAGAAACACACTCCTCACCTGGGTGAGCTGGTGAAGAACAGCAGCTGCACCAGCTTCTCTTCGAGCTCTGAAGATGAACTAGCCAGCAGCATTAAGAGCACACCCATGAAGGATCCTGCAAAGGTCAGTTCAAGAAAGGCTTGTTATTGAGTCGTGGAAGCTGTTAACACAAACGCTTTAGTTAACTGACCAATTTTCTTTGCATTGCCTTTTCCAGGTCCGTGCGAAACTGTGCCCCGAGCTATCCGACCTGGTGGTTTACTGCAAGAGCGTCCCCTTCCGTGGGTTTGGAAATGTGTCTGAAAAACCGCCAAATGAAATGTCTTCTTTCTCTGAAAACGATGCCCTCAAGCACATCAAAGAGTCTGGTACAATAGTGGAGATAATTGCATCTTGACATCAGATAGAGAAATTCAAAAAGTTTGCCAGCATCGTGTCTTTTGTGCAGCTGGTTCAGCTGGTTCTACAGAAATTATAATTAGCCCTCAACGTATCATGGCTTGTGGATTTCTGTCTTTTTATTTACAGGGAAGCTTTTTGTAAGACACAACAGCAGGCAGCTGAGCCGGATCTACCCTTGTGGCCAGCGCCTTCAATCATCCAACTATGATCCTCAGGAAATGTGGAACTGTGGATGCCAGCTGGGTTGGTACTCCACACTGAAAGCTACGCTGCTGTTCAGATGGAAGCAAAAAAAAAAGTTTTTTAAAAACCCAGAGACGTGTTTTATTTCTGTAAACTTACTGTCATGTGACATGTAACCTGCTGACATCTCTGATTCCGTTAATTTAATCCCGTGTCCCTCCACTTTCCTCTTTCTGCCGTTAAGTGGCTCTAAACTTCCAGACGGCTGGGGAGCAAATGGACCTGAACCAGGGCCGCTTCCTCGCAAATGGTCACTGTGGATACGTCCTCAAACCCAGCTTCCTGTGCAGCCCCACATCCAACTTTAACCCAGAAAACACGGGAGGAGGCCCCGGTCATACCCCGACTCAGCTGACTATACGAGTGAGTAACTGTTACTAAGTTGAGGGAAATGAACATGATAGATAGATAGATAGATAGATAGATAGATAGATAGATAGATACACAAAAATCCAAAGAATTTAAATTCATCATGAATATTTTTTTTAAAGCATATAGATTTTAATAACCACAATATATGTGATGAAGTTTTTCCAAAGTTTCGTTCAGATGTGCCTACCTGTTAAGGAGGAGATAGACGTTATAGTAAGATTTCTGTACCGCTGTTCTAAACTTAACATAAAAAGTAAGGAAATTAGTGTTTGGTTGATTATTTCTTTGTGGTAACAATACTTCTTGGTAATAAATCTTATATACCACTGGAAGGATACCACATTTGTAAGGAAAATGCATTTGTGGGTTGAGCAGTAGTGTTGAGAATGTGGGTTGCACTCATGAAAAACTTGCCAAATCTTCTCTGCCAACGCCAAACAGCTTATTCTGCTAATAACTCTTGTTTGGTGTTATTTGTTGGATTGGATAATTGAATTCTGACCAATATAGCCACCTTTCTTTGCAAGGACACTCAAAAGCCTGCCATCCATGGATTCTGTCAGTGTTTTGATCTGTTCACCATCAACGTTGCGTGCAGCAGCAACCACAGCCTCCCAGACACTGTTCAGAGAGGTGTACTGTTTTCCCTCCTTGTAAATCTCACATTTGATGATGGACCACAGGTTCTCAATGGGGTTCAGATCAGGTGAACAAGGTGGCCATGTCATTAGTTTTTCTTCTTTTATACCCTTTCTTGCCAGCCACGCTGTGGAGTACTTGGACGCGTGTGATGGAGCACTGTCCTGCATGAAAATCATGGATGCAGACTTCTCCCTGTACCACTGCTTGAAGAAGGTGTCTTCCAGAAACTGGCAGTAGGACTGGGAGTTGAGCTTGACTCCATCCTCAACCCGAAAAGGCCCCACAAGCTCATCTTTGATGATACCAGCCCAAACCAGTACTCCACCTCCACCGTGCTGGCGTCTGAGTCGGACTGGAGCTCTCTGCCCTTTACCAATCCAGCCACGGGCCCATCCATCTGGCCCATCAAGACTCACTCTCATTTCATCAGTCCATAAAACCTTAGAAAAACCAGTCTTGAGATATTTCTTGGCCCAGTCTTGACGTTTCAGCTTGTGTGTCTTGTTCAGTGGTGGTCGTCTTTCAGCCTTTCTTACCTTGGCCATGTCTGAGTATTGCACACCTTGTGCTTTTGGGCACTCCAGTGATGTTGCAGCTCTGAAATATGGCCAAACTGGTGGCAAGTGGCATCTTGGCAGCTGCACGCTTGACTTTTCTCAATTCATGGGCAGTTATTTTGCGCCTTGGTTTTTCCACATGCTTCTTGCGACCCTGTTGACTATTTTGAATGAAACGCTTGATTATTCGATGATCACGCTTCAGAAGCTTTGCAATTTTGAGACTGCTGCATCCCTCTGCAAGATATCTCACTATTTTTGACTTTTCTGAGCCTGTCAAGTCCTTCTTTTGACCCATTTTGCCAAAGGAAAGGACGTTGCCTAATAATTATGCACACCTGATATAGGGTGTTGATGTCATTAGACCACACCCCTTCTCATTACAGAGATGCACATCACCTAATATGCTTAATTGGTAGTAGGCTTTCGAGCCTATACAGCTTGGAGTAAGACAACATGCATGGAGAGGATGATGTGGACAAAATACTCATTTGCCTAATAATTCTGCACTCCCTGTAGGATTTATTGCTAAGAAGTATTGTTAGAAGAAAAAGGAAGTTTCCTTCCTTTTTGTGGCAAGTTTATTTTTCATAGTGTCATTTAGTTCTTGTTATTACTGTCCATACTTCAATTTTTTCATAGAGGAGAGGCCATCCTCTGTTGTTCCTCTGGAAGAGTTCCCTTATGTCTAAACATAGAGCTATTGTGTGCTATCCAGATTGTCGGATTTTTCAAAAAAGTTGCCTCCAATAGACTTTTTTTTATACATTTCTAATGATAATTTCATGCACACAATGATGAATTATGTTTTGCTTTTTCAGATAATATCTGCACAACAGCTGCCAAAAATCAACACAGAGAAGGCGAGCTCCATTGTGGACCCACTAGTGTGGGTGGAAATTCATGGGGTGGCTATTGATAAAGCAAAACAAAAAACCCACCGCATTGACAACAATGGTAATATTTATTTATTTATTTATTTATTTATTTATCCACAACAATAAAAATTTAAAAATACATTTTTATATGTATTTTTTTTTGCAGAGTGATAATATATATGTTATCTATGTATATTTAAATTCAATGCAGGCATTTCTGTAAATCAGTGTTACTTTTATAATGCAGTGACAGGAGACAAGAGATGATGTCAGAAAGCTTCTTTGTACCTTATTCAAATCTTGGAATATATACTTGTGTAGGAGTCTTTTCAATCCAATGCCATGATTAGTTTGTTTGAACGGTTTAATGCACCAGATGGTGTATTTACAGCTCTTGTGCGCCCTCTGCAGGTTTCAACCCTCGCTGGGACTGTACTCTGAGCTTCCAGCTGCAGGTCCCTGAGCTGGCCCTGGTGCGGTTTGTAGTGGAGGACCACGATCATGCTGCCAAAAATGACTTTGTGGGGCAGTTCACTTTACCTTTTACAAGCTTTCGCATAGGTGCTTATTAAGATTTAGTCTACAAGTCAGTCTTCACTCTCAGATATTCTGTTTAATATGTGTCATACTCTTTTTTTTGTTTCTTCTCCCCACCCAGGTTATCGACATATTCACTTACTGAAGGCAGATGGTTCTAGCCTTTCTCCTGCTACACTCTTTATCCATGTCAAAGTGACTCGCAGAGGTGTTCCTGTCAAAACTATGGCTGAGCATATTGCCGCTGCCAAAGGCAAAGCGTGACACACATCTGAACAAGACAATCAGATATCTGGACAATGAAGGACCTTGGAAGGAGGAGCTCCGAGTGTAAACAGACAGAGACAGAATGCTGCCGTTGTCTTACAGTTCAGACCCCAAGTGGTCCAGTTTGCACAAAACCACTTCCCAGTGCTTGAAGAAAGGTGTCTGTCAGAGATGGACACATGCCCTCTGGTGACTGTAATTCATAACAAAAAAAATGTAGAAAAAGGGACTGTTAGAGAGAATGAAGATCATTTATTTTATGTCATCATTTTATTTTTTAACATGTTTTTTTAACTTGAAGGATAATGATCGCTTAAGTAAAATAGCACTTCTTAAATTGATGCTATAACAGAATTGCAATGAGATGTAAACCAAGTGTAACTAACTGTGTTTGACAATATACATAAACATCAGTGTTTTAGATGTTATTATTGGCACCATTAACTGTGCTGTAATACAGATTTAATTTTGTGTTAGTGAGTGCCCCAGGGCGCCATGGCCCATGCTGCCCAGGTACAAGTACTTGATACTCCAGATATCTGGGCACTTTTTAAAATTCTGTCTGGAAGACAAATTCTAACATATTCTTACATCTTCCAGCAGAACATGACAGACTTAACTTGCAAAGATAAGCTTTTTTCTTAAATGTGTTGTATTTTATCTTAGCATCATTTCACATATGTTCAAATGTGCTTGTTTAAAATCATATTTGACTTTTAACGATACAGTATTTCCATATAAGCTTCTTTCATTTTGTCAACTTTTGTCTTCGTATTCAGATCTAGAAAAAAATGCTGTTAAAAACTAATTGCATCAATCTAATACAACCACTAATTACTCCAGGCTACAGTGAATCTTTTAATACTCTTATAAGGAGGTTCACTGATAATAAAATGGTCCAGCGATAAAAAGTAATTACTGTAATTACAGTTTTAATGGTCACGCTGGTTTTTGAGAAGAATGTAATATGTATTTAATAGTGGGTGAAGTAAAACTTTGCTCTCTTAATGTTTAATATAGAAGCTGTGGGATGCGTTTGAGTGGTTATGTTTGCAAGAAAAATGTTTTTATAAAGCACTTCTAACAATTTTTTTCACATGCTGTCAAAAGATACAAGTGTCTGTTTTAGTTTCAAAAGTCCACAGTGTTGTGTGTGGACACCTGACACTTTAATAAATGCATAACCAGAAGGTTCTAATCTGTGAATTTTTGTCTGACTTTTCTGTGGTACTCTAAAGCTGTCAGCCTAAAACATGATAAATCTTTATATTCCAACATTAGAACTATCAATGGATATGTCCCTGCCTGATTAGGCCAAAAGTAAAGACAAAAGAATGAAAACTCTTAGCAATATTTATGAAATTTCACATTACACAGCATGGCAGCAATTTCTCCAACAACTGGACTTCTTTTGTTTCCGAGCATCTCCGTGAATTATGAGTTAATCCACCCACTGAATATTTTGTGGTAAACTTAATTAAATACAAAAACACACACACAGTGGGTTGTGAATGTCAGTCAGCAACGACAGAAAGATTAGTATTAGTAGTTTTCCCCCTTCAAGAAATATGTTGCTAAAAAGTCTAAAATTAACGCTAAAATCATCACAGATATGTTTTTAACATCAGCAGAAATGGTTCAAAAATACACCTCAAATATATTAATATAGTCCCTGTTGATATTTAGGTCAAAATGTTGCATTGCTAACAAAAAGTAATCACACACGGCTCTCTGAAATAATCATTAGCAAATTTAATCATGTTATCGTCTCATATGACTGCCACGATTTCTTATACTGTGTATGTTGCAACTCTGTGGGTATTTTGTACAACTGTTGTTGCCGTAGCTGTAGCTCCATTGCTGTAGTAATTATTGTTAAACACCGTGTCACTACTTTTAATGTATTCATGCAAAACGTCAATAGAAGAATATCCTGTTAGCTTACTTTATGCAAAAACTGGGTTCTTTAATGCTCCTATCAGGGTCTATTTATTATGAAAATAGATTAGATGTGGGCCTAAAAGGTTTTGGCTGCTTTGGAGGCGCTAATCACTACGCAGACTACGTAAAAGAACAGCTAATGTACATTTTTACCTAACTGTCAGTCCATTTTAACTGACTTTCAAATAAGAAATATCAACGCCACAATGCTTAATCTGCTCAGATGGTCTCATTAAATAATCCACCTAAATCTGAACATGACTTTGCCTTCTTACTCACCCTGCTGTAATATTAATTTATTAGGCCTCAGATTATCTTGCAAGATTCACCATCTTACACGTGTTTCCACTCCAGTGATTTCATTTGCCTTTGGGTTGTATGGGCGCCACATGGCTGTTTGTCTTTAGAGGGAAAAATATATTAAATACACAAAAAATCTATTTTTACTGGGGCTGTGAGAACTTAAAAATGGACGCTTTAAAACGACAAACCGTGCCCGCTCCATTACGAGCCTTCTGTTTATCGTAAATATTTGGAAATGATCGGGTAAAAAAACACGACCATGGCTACGCCTCCACTGCACGTTTCAGCCAATAGCGTCGAGACTCTTTTAAAGGTGTCAAGGGGCACGCGGTGGAGTCTCACTTCCTGGTTGAAGATGGCGGATGAGAATGAGACAGCACCGATGCCGGAGAAAGAAGATGTAGAGGATCACGCACACTGCAGCGACTGTGAAAATGAAGAGCACCACTTTGACGATGGGTAAGGAGGCAGGCTTACTCGGTCGGTGGCGTAAAATACGTCACGGCTCTGGAGATTTTAACAAAATTAACTTAAACTAAACCTCGGTGAGCAGTCGGGATAGACGGCCATCCTTCGACGTTGTCCAGCCCATTTTCTTTCATCCTATTGGTTAGTAGCAACGTTCGCTTGCTTGTTCTTTCATCCGATTGGCTGAGAAGGATGTCTTTTCCAAATATAGGCTGGACTTAGCGTTTTCCTAAGTATATGGTTAGAAAGGAGAAAGCAAAGTGCGTTTAGAAGCCAATTTTACACCAAGACGCATGTTTCTGTTACTCATAAAACTTGCAGAAAAAATAAACTTTTAACTAAATTGATAGTTTCCGGTGTTCTTCGCATGCCGTTGCTGTGTTGACGGTAAATGATGCAAATCACGTTTGCGCCAGTTGACATGTAGCGTATTAGCTTGCATGCTAGCGTACCTGGCATTGTCTGTGTGTGTGTGGATTCGGTGCAAGATCAAAAGTGAAACAAGCACAAACGTGCATGCAAAAAGCACTCAGCTTAAACATAATATACCTGGGCCCCGGCGTTGTGAAGTGAGGGCTTTGAATTCCCTCTTTAGTCACAGAATTGTTCACGATCTTAAAGCAGCCTAGCTCGGTTGCTCTTACTCAGTACAAGCTTTGATAGAAACCCTGTTTTTTTTTCTTATTGTATTTTTTTTTAAAGAGAGAAGTGGTGTCACATATGAAACCGCGTGTCCGCAAAGCAGCTGACCTTTGTTTTTAGTAGAACAAGTGGAATAAGAATGCGTCTCTGTAAGATAGTTTTCGCAAACATCTGATCACTAACTGGAGGAAATCTGACTCCACAGCCACGCGTTTCCGTTTTTAGAGACACAAAGAAGCGAATAAAGATAAAATCTGAGAAATAAATTAACCTAATGTTGCAGAATTCTACCTCAAACCCACGTTGCTGTATGGCTAAAGTAGGGTGACCATATTTTGATTTCCAAAAAAGAGGACACTTGGCTCAGTCATGAAGGACTTGCTTAAAGAAACATATTTGACATATTTAAAAGATTCCTTCTCTGTGCAGTTAATGGATTGTGAATTGTAAACTATGTCATATAGGCTTTTACAAGTCAACAAGTGCAAAAAAACCTTAAAAGCCCCTGAATTAAATAATGGTACAGAAATAATGCCTCATCTGCATAAGAAAAATTACCAGTACTGGGTCTGTACGAGTGAAATCTCTTTTGCAGTTCGTCTGAAAAGATGCACTTGCGCTTTGGGATCTTTTAAACAGTTGCTGTGCGCTGTCTGTCCCGTCTGTGAGCGCAGAACAACTCAGAAAGCAGCAGTTTGGGGATGATGTCACACACATGGGTCCTCTGTTGGAATATAGGAAAACCCGGCCTTTTTTTTTATCAATCTCAAAAATCCCCCCGGACAGAACGTGAAAAGTGGACATGTCCGGGGAAAAGAGGACGGTTGGTCACCCTAGCTAAAGTGAAACATATTCCCCTGCAGGTCTTTGAACCTTCCTGCACTCAGAAACAATTGTTTGGCCCCTTAACTGCTCTACCCTGTTGAAATGGAAAGTGGGAGAACAAACCATTGAATGTTTTGTTGTCCATTGTTCCAGGCACTTGCTGGGCTCTTGTACATACAGTACATAAACACACACGCACAGATACTCTTCTTCTAGATGTCATCTGATTCACCATCTGTGCTGGTGTTTTAAATACAGGCCGCGTACTGGCCTGCATTTCTCCCCTCTTGGACACTAATGAGATTATCCTGTGTAAGTATGTTGCCAGAAGATGAAGTAGCTGGCTGGAGATATGTGGCTTTTCTGGTTGGAGCAGATCAGAAGAGAGGGTTATTCTGAAAATCTGCACTCACTTCTAAACATCCTGCAAACAACTTGGGAATTTCTGTAGGTTTTAACTGAAGGACTGGTTTTATTGTGTTTTTAGCTGCCCTAGAGCTACACCTCGTGTTGTTAGTTTAAACACACAGCTACTCCTCGGCTAACAAGGCTTTGCATCAGCAATGAAATGTAAATTGTGTTGGAAGTGTCAGTGGTTTAATAAGCTTGGGTGTTGTTTAAAAGCAGATCGCAGAAAATAAATTTCCACCATGATTTTCTTTTCTTCTGAGATCAGTCTTAAAAAGGATGCCATCTATTTCTGTCCTGTTCCAGTGAGAGGGGTCTTGGGGACGACACTGGCGCCAAGAAGAAGAAAAGGAAGCAAAAAAAGAAGAAGAAATCTGGTGCCACAGAAGCAGCTCAGGACCCCCTTGCCAAGGCATGAATTTATGCATTTCTGTCTTAATGGGTTATAAACCTAACCTAACCTAAAAGGAAAGGCGAAACGGTCCAGTTAAGGTGTAAACTACTAAAATCACAGTTCACATACAGAATGGTTAAAGACTGTTTAGATAGGATCGACTTCTGTTTATCGTTGTCTTGTTTGATGTATATTTGTGTTTACTTCCCAAACAGGTGAATTCGTTGCCAGCTGATAAGCTACAGGAGATCCAAAAGGCCATTGAACTGTTCTCTGTTGGCCAAGGTCCAGCCAAAACCATGGAGGAGGCCACTCGGAGGAGTTACCAGTTCTGGGACACACAGCCTGTGCCCAAACTAGGTATGGTTACAGATGGCGTAGTTCTGTATTTCATGCCAATATGTAGCTTATAGGTCAAATCTTTAGGGATTGATAAAAGAATGTTTTTGTTGTTGTTGTTGTTTTGGGTTGGTTTTTTTTTTTTCTGCATGTGGACAAAAGTGGGCTTACACAGATGGTCAGTTAACACAGAGTGAACAGAAGGGAAAAAAGGCTTGTGCTTATGACTCAAGTATGCAAAAGCTCGGTACAACAGCATTATTTTGCAATCTGTTGGTGAAATGTGCCTGGAATTGTGAAAGGAATTGATGATTAGGCATGGTTATGAGGAAGCTGCACATCTATTTCTCTCATTTCAATATACCGCAGATGTGCTCTTTTTGTTTGCAATCTGGTGAATCGGGAGGCCATTTGAGTACACTGACCTCATTTCATGTTCAAGTATCCAGTTTGAGATTACTTGACCTTTATTATATGACATGGTAGCCTACTGGAAACAGCCATCAGAAGATGGGTACACTATGGTCATAAAGGGAATCACACTGTCAGCAACAGTACTCAGGTAGGCTGTGGTGTTTAAATGTTGTTTTATTCTGAGGGGCCCAATGTGACCAAGGAAGCTTTCCCCACACTGTTGCTTCACTGCCAGTGTCCTGAGCTGTTGGCAACATAAATCTATGCCGAACTCTGACCCTACCATCCGATTGTCACAGCAGAAATTAGGACTCATCAAACCAGGCAGTATTTTTCCTGTCTTCTGTTCTGCAGTTTTGGTAAGCTGAATTTTAGTCAGTCTCCTGTTCGTAGCTGACAGGAGTGGCACCCACTGTAGTCTGCTTGAAGGTTTGACTGTTGTGCATTTAGAAATGCTCTGCTGCATAGTTTTGTCGTAACAAGTAATTAATTGAGGTCCTGGTGCTTTTCTATCAGCTCAAAGGAGTCTGGCTCTATGCTCCTTTGACATCATCAAAGCGTTTTCTCCCAAATAACTCACTGGATATTTTCTGGCCATTCTCTGTAAGTCCTAGAGATGGTTGTGGGGATAATCAGTAGTAGATCAGCAGTTTCTGAAATATTCAGACCAATCCATCCAGCACCAACAACCATGCTACAGTCATAGTCACCTAAATCGCCTTTCCTCCCTATTTTAATGCTTGCTTTGAAATTCAGCAGGACATCTTATCAATGTCTACCTGCCTACATGCACAGAGTTGCTGTCAGGTAAAGGGCTGATGAGAGATTTGCATAAATGTTGGGAATGTGTACCTAATGAGGTGGCCAGTGGATGTGCCATTGCTTTCTGGTCTTCTAAGAGTGACGGTCTAAAAGAGTGTATATAATTTGCAGGTTTTTGTGCTTTGTCAGACTTCTGTTTACTTTTCCTTCAGGGGAGACGGTGACATCACACGGCTCCATTGAACCTGACAAAGACAACATTCGAGAAGAGCCCTACAGCCTCCCGCAGGGCTTCAGCTGGGACACCCTCGACCTGGGGAACCCCGCTGTGGTAAGAAAGCATATAAACACAAACACTCACAGCAAGCAGGCACAGGAGGAATTCGTCTTTCAGTAACAAAGTCCTGGACTCGCGGTGCTTTGGACTACATTTTGTTAAGAATCTAGTGTTTTGTTTTTTATTCCAAGTTTGTCCTCTCAGTAATTATGTGACTGTTTATGCAGAAGTGCTTGTTGTTTGGTCAGAGTGTAGTAGCAGTCCAATCAGAAACTTTGTCCTTTTGTCAAATGTTCATTGTAGAAATGTGGTTTTGTTTTTTAATTTGGTGCTCTTGACTTTTTAAGATGACTCTGTCTCTTATTCTTTTCTTCTCTCTACAACCAGCTCAAGGAGCTTTACACCCTTCTCAACGAGAACTATGTTGAAGATGATGATAACATGTTCCGATTTGACTATTCTCCCGAGTTCCTGCTCTGGTAATTTCTCATATTTAAATATTGTTCAAATATTAATACAAGTGCATAGAAATGTGTGGCATTTTTGACTGACCTTGTCCTCCTCAGGGCCCTGCGACCTCCTGGCTGGTTGCCTCAGTGGCACTGTGGAGTGAGGGTTAACTCCAACCAGAAGCTGGTTGGCTTTATCAGTGCCATTCCTGCCACCATCCACATCTATGACATGTAAGTAAACAGAATAGTTTGGCGGGGGGGGGGAGTCAGTATGTTATCCTCCGTCCATTATTTACTTCCCAATGGAACTTGTTTTGTTTCTATTACTGGCCTATGACTAGTATTTCTAATAGATTGCATTCAGTGTGTTATTGAAAGAAATAAATGTCTCATGATTGTTTTTGTTTTTTTTCTTTGCTTTAGAGAGAAGAAAATGGTTGAGATTAATTTCCTCTGCGTCCACAAGAAGCTTCGCTCCAAACGAGTCGCTCCAGTTCTGATCAGAGAGATCACCAGACGGGTCAACCTGCAGGGAATCTTTCAGGCAGTGTATACTGCTGGAGTGGTACTACCCAAACCTGTGGGCACATGCAGGTGGGTGTGACAGGGATATTTTCTAACCCCAAGCCCTAGGGTTAGATTTCATTCACTGCTTAAATTGGTACTTAATGACGTTTCCTTCGTGCAGGTACTGGCATCGCTCTTTGAACCCTCGAAAACTAATTGAAGTGAAGTTTTCCCATCTGAGCAGGAACATGACTATGCAGCGGACCATGAAGTTGTACCGCTTGCCAGAGGTTGTTGGCGACTAACACAAATTTTCAGTCACTTTAGAAATCACCTCTTTCTTCCAGCATGTCTTTTAATGTATTTGTCCTTGTCATCGCTCTTTCAGGCCCCAAAGACTTCTGGTCTGCGGCCAATGACCAAGAAGGACGTGCCCGTGGTGCATCGCCTCCTCCGTGAATATCTGAGCCAATTCAACCTGGTGCCAGTCATGAATCAGGAAGAGGTGGAACACTGGTTGCTGCCCCAAGAGAATATTATTGACACTTATGTGGTGGAGGTAAAGAATCCAGAAAAAATCTTTGAGGGGGAAAAAAACCCCTTTAAAATTCTCTCCAAGTAACTAAGGGTTACTTTGTTGTCATTACAGAATGATGGCAAAGTGACAGACTTCCTGAGTTTCTACACTCTGCCCTCTACCATTATGAATCATCCTGTGCACCGCAGTCTAAAAGCGGCATACTCCTTCTACAATGTGCACACCACCACCCCCCTGCTCGACCTGATGTCTGATGCCCTCATCTTGGCCAAATCGGTGCATGTTCAATCTTTCAAAACATGTTCTCTGAAATGTTTACTTTCAAAAACCTAATAATTTTTCCTGTTTCTTTATTCAGAAAGGGTTTGATGTCTTTAATGCACTGGATCTAATGGAAAATAAGACTTTCTTGGAAAAGCTTAAGTTTGGCATCGGTGATGGGAATCTACAGTATTACCTGTACAATTGGAAGTGTCCCAGCATGGGCCCGGAAAAGGTGCGTTTCTGAAATGACTTGTTTCTTTTAAAAGATTTCGTTGTGGGCTTTTTGCCTTTTTAGTGACAGGTTTGCAGTGAAGAGTAGACAGGAAATGGGGGATGGAGTGCAGGAGAAGAAAGGGCAAAGTGCTGCAGGTTGGCAAATGTGGGCTGCTGCATTCCTGTCATATGGGCACCTGCTGTAGCACAAATATGAAACTATCTTAAGGGAATTTTAATGTTTCAGGTTAATTTACCAAAAGATATAATTGTTGTCTGTATTAATTTTGGGTATAAATTGTTCTGGTATCATTGTGCTGCTCACATAAGTATTTGCTTTTTATGGTTGTTCATGCAAGAGACTGTTTAACCTGTCACTGCAGTTGGATTCACACTTGTATTGCAGTTTTGTTTGTGGCATCATGTATTGTATTTTATTTTATTTTTTTAAAGGCTAATTGTTCATATCTTTGTCATGCATCTAGCTTTTCTGTTACATTTTCATCCAGTCTCATGCAGTACTACTACAGATGCCTTACATGTGCCATAGTGACTCCTGCACAAACCCAAGCTACATTTGTGACTGTTTTCGTAACGGCTCCGTTGCGTCTTTTCCAGGTGGGATTGGTTTTGCAGTGACATCCCTTCTAATGCAGAAAGCAAGTGGCACCATCAGGTGAGGAGGTGGCACAATCGCACTGGCCACCTGACAGATGAACTGATGACCTCCTACTTTAAGAATGGAAACCCACCGCCCATTTTTACTTTTTGACCTTTTGAACTTTGACCTGCACTACCGCTGCCAGGCAGGGAGGCAGGGGGGAGTCTTCAGCTCTTCCCTCCTTCCTCGATCACATGGACCTTAAGCCATTGTAGTTACCATCCCAAACAACTGTACATCTGAAAGCTGTCTTGATTGTACCATACTCACAAGAACAGTTTGCACAGGTTACTGGATACCAAACGCTCATTATTGGTGACAAAGCATACCGTATGTGTAAATAATGTCAAACATAACTGCGAATTACACCCTAACGCATACAGACTAGAGCCTACTGTTTGTTGGAAGTGCTTTTTGCAACTACAATAATTCTGTCATCCTTAAGTTTTAGAGATAAAAATCAAAAGGATCAAAATTATTTTAAAGAGAAAACGGCTGAAAAGGTGAGATAATAAATACCAAAAGTGTACACAAGAATAAGGGCTTCTGTTTTAGAGTTTCCTTGTCAACCGTTTTTTGTCGTTTGTATTTTGCTCATCAGAGTCGGTTCTGGCAGTAATGGAGGCATTTGAGCAAAGCTTGAAGATGAATTCCAGAGAAGGCATTTATTTTCTGGAGTTTCTTGTCATTAACTTTCTTCGCCACAGCTTGCTGCACTAACTAGAACCCAGTTACACAGACTGATTAACAGTTCAGACAAAAAAGTCAATCATTTTCTACGTGGTTAGACTGCAATGGAGAGGTTTAAGGCATTCTGATCAACATTTATAAGCAGGGATACAATTTATAAGGACACCTTAAGTTCACAGGGCTCCAGTTGCAAAATCCACCTTAAGAAATCCTTCGATTTGGCTCTCACTGTATACAAGTCTTAAGGGCAAGGGTTTTTTAAGCTCAGTATGCAGATTTTGCTTGAGAGAACCACACAGGATGTCTTAAAGAATCAAAAACTTAATGTATAAATGTTGCAAACTGTAATAGACCATAAACAGTTGGAGACAAGTTTACATATTTGATGAGCTGACATCACTGATAAGGTACTTTTCCCTGCTGCAAGTCCACAATATTATTAACAATCATAAAATTTTGCACCTCACACATCATATTTAGCTTACACTGACCATGCCATTAGGTGGAGTAGGTGGGTGTTGGAACTGGACCTGTGAACAGCAGTCTGGACTTGCAAGACCTGCAGCGTGGATGGATGATAACTGGGGAAATGCCCCAGTTAAAATATTTTGTAAAATGTTGGTTCTATTTGCAAACGGATGTAAAAAAATAAAAATAAAAAATGAATGGTGCAGGAAATGCATGAAAATATGTAGATGTTTCTTTTAGGGTTGGAAGGGTGTAGAGCAGGGGTCGGCAACCCTGGGCACGCGTGCCACAGTTGGCATGCGAAGGGTTAAGTGATGGCAAGACCATAGCTGGACTGGCCATCGGGCATACCGTGGCTTGATGATTTTTTTTTGTTTGTTTTTTTGGTAACGGTATAAACAATGAAAGTGGTGGATTGGCCAGATGCTGGTCGGTGTGTAAAAAAAAAAAACTAACTCATTTGTTTGGTGCTGGCTATGCCGGAGCCTCCACAGATTCATTAACATTAATAAGTGGTGGAGGCCAGCAGGTGGATGAGAGAAAGGGGAGGCAGGAGAAGGAGAGACCCGAGGCGGCCGCCGGTCCGAGTGTCAGGTGAACTGAACTTCAGGTAAGAAGTTATGACCTGCAGTCTGTCTGGGTCAGATATAAACCAAGTTTAGGTGTAGTTTATTTTCGTTGTGCTGACTTTTTGCAGTCAGTTACAATAACTCATACTGCGTGCTAGCTAGCATGACGGAGTGTCTATACAGCTGGGTGGGTGCTGTGATGTTACTGATAGTGAACTTTAATTCACAAGCTTAGTAGAGTTGCCAACCATCCCATACAAAGATGGAATCGTCCCGCATTCAGAGAAAATATTAGCAGTTTGTCCCGGACTTCAGCTAGAATGGAAAAAGGCACAAAGGTGGATTTATTCTGTTACTCTGCACAGCTGCCTCTTCTCTCCCCTGTTGCTGCTTCAATCATGAAACTGATCAATCCTAAGCTTTTCTCTCTTGTTTGTTTATCGCCCACTTTGCGCCAGAAAGAGGAAACCGCCGGATGTCGCGCTAAACAACAGCAGCACGTTTAAGCTTGATCAGCTGTTGTTAGAATTTATTTAAAATATTTCTTTCTAGTAGCTGATGTTTGCTGGAGCCACAGCTGTAAAACCTGCTGGTCATGATATCGGTTTGGATATCTGGTGAGAGGGAAACATGAAGATGAAACCAGGAGATGTCCTTACTGAATCATTAGAGCTGAAGAGCTGATGGAGAAACAAGTTTACCTTTTAGGTGACATGAATGAGTTGAAGGGTTGG
Organism: Pundamilia nyererei; assembly: GCF_000239375.1. Taxonomy (NCBI): domain Eukaryota; kingdom Metazoa; phylum Chordata; class Actinopteri; order Cichliformes; family Cichlidae; genus Pundamilia; species Pundamilia nyererei. The sequence continues at coordinate 3,258,878 of NW_005187419.1, forward strand.
GTTGAATATTAACAAACATGCCATATTGGCCCAGTTTATTTCTCTTATCATTGTTGTGAGGAGACCATAAATAGCGTTTGTATTTTCTGTTGTACAGTTCATTTGCTATTGTGGAGTTCTTGTTATGGATAAAAAGTGTCTTTTGATAACTATTCGCTGATAGCTGCCAACATCTGTGAACAAATATTCTATAAAGTGGTTCTATATATTGTGTAACTGTTCATATAGAGCGTTATTAAATTTATTGCTAATGCAATCATATGGCACATTGACTTCTGAGGAAATTTTAAATGGCACTTGTCATCAGAAAGGTTGCCTACCCCTGGTGTAGAGCTTACTGTGAGGTTTTGGTAAAGTCTGATTAAATGGGTGTTAAATATAGCTGTACTTAAATAATTTCCTCCCCAAATACACAAATGAGGGTTTTAAGAAGCTTTGAAACATCACACAATGTTCCTCGGCAAATAAGTGTTTTTTAAACATTTAATAAAATGTCTAAGCTAAGCCGGAGCGAGGAATTCTGTAACTGCAAAGGTGGAAGGTGTTTACCTTCTAGGCAACTTTTTAAAACCTTATTACGCAGAGACAGCCCAATTGTAAGATAATTTATTAGCATTATTGTAAGGTCCTTACCTTACAATGTAAAGCGCCTTGAGAAAACTGTTTGTTTTTGTTTTGTTTTTTTGGTTTTTTTAATAGTTAATTTAATCAGTGGTTTAACAAAAGTAAAACACTGCAAAGAGATGTTGTGGATCATGTACACTACCCTGCTGAAAAGACAAATTTTATGCTTTGGCCATGGAACTTTTACAAATAAGATGAACACTGCTTTATGTGAATAAAGCAGCAGCAAAACACAAGGACGATAAAAGCAGCAGCAATAAAAACGTAATAAATTCATTAGGACACAGTAAATTTCAACTTAAAAACATAATAAACACCAAAGGAAGCTGTCACGTTGAACTTGACGATAATTGGTCGAAATATAATAACGCGTCCCAAAAGGGAGCTTCTGATTGGGCAGTTTCGCCAACTGTCAGTTATGTGGGCGGTACTGATCCGAGCTGTTAAGTAAAGGCTCTGGTTTTTGATGGAACCCAATGAGGAAGTGAACGCCGTGACTGTGCCGAGTGGTTTGGGAAGGGGCGCAATAATGATCGCTGTGAGCATTATTTGTGCGGCGATTGTCATATTTTTATTACATTATGTCTTCGGCGGCCGCGGGCCTGATCCCTTTGAGAAGGACACTCGTGAACCGCTAAAGAAGAGAGTTTACGACAAGAAAGAGAAAAATAAAGTGCTGAAGCAAGGTGAGTGAAAGGTCCATTACACGCGGAGTTATGCAAGTCAAGTGTCAGCCTTTGCATTTGAACTATTCAAGTCAACTATTTGACTCATTCTTATTTATATTTGTTTGTGGATTTTTATAAGTCAGCAGACAGATGCTTAGCCAGAACTGAAACTGGAAGTTGTTGTAAATTGTGCTAATTTCATGCACTCCTCATATAAACATATATAAATAGATATAAGATGAGATCTGTGGGTTTGGAATGGACGTTGCAAAGTTTATAAAAGCGCAAGATTCCTTTGGTACTTTTGCCAAACCAAGACTGCAAAAAAAAAGGGAGCAGCCTAAAAATCTCAGATAATCTCTGCACAAATAAAAAAAGGAAGAAGGAAATCTGGACAAAAACTGGAGATCACAGTCTACAAATTTACAATAAACATGACTTGGATATTTTATGTTATTACATTGGGGAAAAATATGAGGAAAAAAAGTACTACAAAAATGTGTAAATGTCATACTATAAACTAATAAATAAGTCACAAAAATAGTTTTTTACCCCTCAAGGTTAGAATCCTATAAATATACCCAGTCTGCTGATTTTTTTTTTTTTTTGTTTTTTTACCCCATTAAACTTCCCATTTTATTTGTTTTGAGAAATTATAGTTATATAGTAAGTTGTAGTAATAGCCTGAATACACCATGGTATGAAAGTGAGCAAAACAGAATATCTGGAGTTTTTGTGAATCTGAAACCAATTATGTTATAAAATGATTCTTATTGGTAGTGCATGACTAGGATTCTCCAATTTATTACTGTTATGCTAAAACCATGCTGGTGATTGAATGGTTTGTTTCCACTTCTTTAGGTTTTGTGGCCAATAGAGTACCGGAGAACCTGGATGCCATCGTCATCGGCAGTGGGGTTGGTGGGCTCGGACTTGCCGTGCTGCTTGCAAAAGTTGGAAAAAGGGTTTTGGTTCTGGAGCAGCACAGCCGGGCCGGAGGATGCTGCCACACGTTCACTGAGAAGGGCTTTGAATTTGATGTTGGTGAGATCAGTGACTCGTGTTACCTTATTATTCCCTAAAATTAAAATATATGTATTTTTTAAAGAGGAGAGAAGATTTGACAGTTTTTGCAATGATGATCTTTGGTTTGGTGAATACTTTTCGATCTCGATTAAGGGCTCTGAAGTTTTCTCTCTGTGATCTACACAATCATCCCACAGGAATCCACTACATTGGCGAACTGTTGGACCACAAGCCGTTTCGATGCATGCTGGATCAGATGACCAATGGACAGCTGGAGTGGGAGCCCCTGGAGAACCCATTCGATCACGTTGTGCTGGGACCTCCAGAAAACCGCCGCCAGTACCCCATCTACAGTGGCAGGACTCGCTTCACAGATGAACTGAAGAAGTGTTTTCCAGGAGAGGAAAAGGCTATTGACGAGTTCATGAAGCTGGCCAAGGTAGAATCACAGTTTAGTTTGTGCATCTGCAACTTAGTGACTTTTATTAGCATTGCAAATGTATTTTTTGAGTAATAAGTAGGCTCATATTTTATTGGGTGGACCTTTATTCGTTATTCCAGCATGTGAAGACCTTTCCTCCTGGGAACTGTGTGTTTATGCACTTTTATTAGCCAACATCTGTGGATGTTGCACAGATAATCAGCTGATAACTCAAAGGTCGGATTCAGGAGGCAGCATCTTTTTTTTTTTTTAGCTGCAACATTACACAACTTCACTCAGACTGAGTTGCGCCAAAGTTTGCCCTTCGGCATGCAAATACAGGAGCAGTTTTTCCTTGGTGCTTTTGGAGGGCACACTTTTTAATTAACCTTCTTCTTCTCAATCGCTTTAAGTTATGCAAACAGTCTTTGTGTCTCTGGTTCAGATCTTTTGAAACGTATAATAATAGTTTCTCTCACAAGAGGATTTTTCTAAGAGACTCTTTATCTTTCTTGGAACCGTGTCAGCGTTAACTAACTTCTCCCAACAGATACAGCTCAATATTGTAAAACTGATCATTTTTGCAGTACTTTTGGTCTATTTTACTCCACAAAACAAAGTGATCCATTTTTGAGAAATTAGAGCATATCAAATATTGATAGCAATAACAATACATTATTAATTTATCATAACATTTTATGGAGTAATAAGGAAAGGTGCACTTGGACTGGCCTCATGGCACCTTATGGCCAAGTTTTTATGGCCTTCTGGCACCACCCATCTGTTTCACAAACATACTTCTTACATTTGTCCATTCTCCTGTAGAAGTATAGCCAGGAATATATTTCCTTGCTGTTGCCACATGATATGTAATGAGTATGAATATTATGTAAATTTAGTGATAATTTAAAAATATTTTATTATCACTAAATGTATGTAATTTGTAATCACAGGAGACAAGACTACTTTGCTTACACTTTTTTCCACTGTGTGTTTCATGTTCAGAAAACTGGAAACGGAGTTTGGTTCCTCGCTCTTCTGAAGATTCTCCCTCTCCCGCTGGCTAAGTTCCTGGTTCACACCGGCCTAGTCAGGCATCTGTCTTTCTTTTTCAAGATGGCTCCCCGCAGCCTTACAGATGTGGTCAATGAGCTGACAGAGAACAAGGACCTCAGGGCTGTCTTCAGCTACATCTTTGGCACCTATGGTGAGCCCAGCTATGGTTTTAGTGGTGTAATCAGATCAGTTCTTCGCTATGCTGCTCTCACTGTTGGTTTCCATCTCTGATCTGCAGGTAAAATTCCCAAAGATGCCAGCTTTGCCATGCACAGTTTGCTAGTCACCCACTACCTGAATGGCGCCTGGTACCCTAAAGGCGGAGCTAGTGAGATCGCCTACCATATGATCCCCATCATTGAAAAGGCAGGGGGCGCTGTTCTGGTTCGAGCTCCAGTCAATCGCATCTTATTCAATGATGCCAAGGAAGCTTGTGGTGGGTCCTCAGTTTCTCTACACACAGTTAGCTCAACATCCCACAGAGGAGGTGATTCACTGTGTTTGTGTTTTATGGTTTCAGGTGTCAGCGTAATGAAAGGTCAGGAGGAAGTACACATCCATGCTCCTCTGATCATCTCTGATGCTGGCATTTTCAACACATACCAGAAGCTGATTCCCAAAGACCTCCAGACCATGCCAGGTAAGAAAGGACTTTATTTGAAGGAACATTGAAGATGTTTTTGACAGGAAAGTGGCAAGATAGTGGACACTGTCTTTGCTAAGCTTCAGGCTCACTCCTATAAACAGTCAGCTTGACTGGTCATATTATAATAAGCAGGTGTCAACTGAAAGACCTCTCCCAAACCACACATCACACTCACCACTGAACTGTTTGCTCTAGTTACAGTGTCACACTGTGTTTACCACAAACAAAGATAGATGCCCATGTGCAGTCCCCACTCTTTCTCAGCAGTCTACCTGCTTTTATACATATAACATTGGACAAGTTACCCAAGAGAGCAAGAGAGAGAGGGAGCTCAGTTTTAAGAGAAGCCATCTCAGATTTTTTGCAATTTAATTACCTTCCCTCTGAGCATAGTCGACAAATAGTGAGGTCTTACTATCACCCAGTACTGACAATAACTGTGATATTTAAAAAAATATATATAAATATCTTATTACAAATATAACTTAACTAACATAACTTTTGGCACAGCTTTCAAAACATAGACTTACAGCATGATAAAAGGGCATAGGGTTAGCAGACTGTGGACTTGTGTGAGCACAGTGGCCGGGGATGAGATCAAATTCCTGCCAGAGTTGGCTCAGTCTGCTCCTGGGTCCAGTTACAGTTGAGGAGGTAAAGTTGATCAGGGCTCCAACAGACTTGTAACTGTAACTAAGGATTTTCTTTATTCTGATCAATTAGAAAGCCCCAACATAGAAAAAACGTCTGGCTAACAGTTCCTTTATTTGTATGATTTGCAGCCTAAACCCTGGATTTTCCTAACTAAAACACCAGCGTGTCATGATATAAAACGGAGAAAAGTACCCAGCCCTCACATTTGAGAGGATAAATTTGAGAGATAAGTAAATAACAAAGTTCCTTGTTTACCCTTTGCTGATTGAGTCACTGAGTAATCATGTCAGCACTCAAAGACCTTAAAGAATAAGTACTGATGCTGATGCACAGTGCTACTTGTTGCAGTACTTGTTTTCCCCTCTAATCAGGGGAATGACTCATGCTTCTAACATCAGTTTTATATTGCTTTGATCTGTTTGTAAAGCTGTACTGTGTGCTGTGCCTCTGCTGCCTTCCAGCTATCCAGAAGCAGCTGAGTATGCTGAAGCATGGTGAAGGTGGTCTGAGCGTTTTCATGGGTCTGAACGGGACGAAGGAGGAGCTGGGCCTGAAAGCAGACAACTACTGGATCTTTGCTGAGAACAATTTCGATGAACTGTACGATGTCAAGCTTTTGTTTTCATTCCTTTTACAATTAGGACCAAATATAGACTTTGGTATTTATAGCCAAATCAGAATATTACAGCATAATAATGACATACACAAGTATTTAATCTTACCTGTACATTTTTTTTTGCCACAGCAAGAAAGTATCAGAAATGTCAGATTTTTCATGGTGAATGATAGAGAGAAATGTTCAGAATGCAGATGTTGCAGATGCCTAAAGGTAGTTTTTGGTCCAGTCCTTAATGTCAGTATAAATTCAGAAGAGTCTCTTATTTGTATTTTTTTTAAGGGTTGTGAATTATATGAAGAAAGACAGAGAAGAGGCAGCAAAAAATGTACCTCTCCTCTTTGTCGCCTCTCCCTCAGCTAAAGATCCTACTTGGGAGGCGAGATCACCAGGTACAGAATCACAAAATCTCAACTCGATAGATTCTTTTATTTTATTTTTTTCAAAAACAGTCTCATTTTTTTCTTCACATTAGGGAAGTCTACTTTGAGTCTGGTCACTTTTGCCAAATATGAATGGTTTGAGGAGTGGAAGGATGGCAAGGTGACAAACAGAGGGCGCGACTACACGGAGCTGAAACAGGCATTCATTGACACCATTCTAGAAGTAGTAATGGATGTTTTCCCCAAGATCACCAGAGACAAGGTAAAAACTCTTCCCATGTAGCTTCTAGTAGATGGGTTTAATGATGGAATTTGGCACTTATGTACTATATAAAGCAAAACTTCGGTTACAACCACCTTATTTATATAACTTAATCAAGAATGCACTCAACAGCTATGGCCTTTGGCTCCTAAAAATAAGCTCTAGGAACAATCTGTCTTCCATTGCTTCAAACCCTCTCAGTCCTGCAGAACGTGCTTTCTTTTTATTGTGGCTGATCTCTCATGAATCGTGGTGGAGCAATTCTCCAAAGGGGAAGAATAGAAGTTTGTGTAAGAATTCTTTTATAATCTAAAATTCTCTGCTGCACAATTTGTTAATAATTGCTCATTTTGAACTGACCATCAAAGCAAAATCACCATTTTAAGACCACTTGTTGCTGAGTGTAGTTCACGAGTTTGATTATATCCCCACTTTATGTACACACCACCTGTTTATGGTGGGAAAGTTTCAAGGGTGGCTAAGAAGTCACATTGCAGAGCCGTGTTAGTGAAGCCAAAAACAGATTGTTGTTGTTTTGTCAAAGAGTGACAGTGGTGTTGTATTGTGACAGATCTAAGGAGGGAATGGTTCAGGCTGCATAAAGTTGGAGGTTTGAAAAACAGCTAAAACATCTTTCTGAAGCCAAACAGTTCATGACTAATACAATTAGGACCTCTTTACACCACAACATCGGATTTGAATTCAAATAAACAATATGTTAAACAAGTGCAGACTTTCAGCTTTAGGCCAAAGGTTTTTGCAAACGTTTTTGCATTAACTGTTTCAGAGGCTCAGACATAATTAGATAATTGCCTGACAAGCAGTTTAATAACCAAGTGACTTCCGTATGGAACTGTATCACTACTTTTTATTAATAACGTGTCTGCTAATAATAACCCAAAGCATACTGCAAAAACAACCAAAGGGCATCTCAAGGCAGAGAAATCAGACATTTTTCAAAAGCCAAATCAGTCACAACCCAACAGAGCATGATTTTTAGTAACTGAAGACATGCATTTTAGGTTAACTGGTGATCATCTATCTGTGTTAGCCCTGTAATAGATTAGTAACCTGTCCTAACCTGTAGTCCACCTCTTGGCCCATGACAGCTGGAAAATAGGCTCCAGCCGAGCTGTGACCCAGAATGGGACAAATGGAAGAAGACAGATGGATGGAAGCAGTCTTGAATTCCTAGTTAAATAGTTCTGTGCAGCCATATATTTGTTTTTTCTCCTTGTGCAGATTGAATACATTGATGCTGGTACTCCCATCACAAACACACACTACATCGGAGCCCCCAAAGGCGAGATCTATGGCGCAGATCACAGCATCAGCCGGTTCGACCCTGAGCTGAACATTACAGTGAGAGCTCAGACGCCACTGAAGAACCTCTATCTGACAGGTGTGTGTGAATCTGTGTGTTTAGAACATCCAAACATCCAGTCAGTGTGCTGTGATTTACTTTGCATGTATAACACTTGATGCCTTTGTTTCACAGGCCAGGATGTGTTTCTGTGCGGTTTCGCCGGTGCCCTCGCCGGAGCTCTCACTTGCGGCTCTGCCATTCTCAAGCGAAACCTCCATCTGGATACCATCGCCTTGGCAAAGAGGACAGCATTTATTAATACCAAGCTGAAAGGGGAGTAACTGCCTAACACCATTCAGCTGAGAGAGCGCTTCATGCAGCACTTAATCAGTGCTGTGACACTTTTGCTCATCAGTAACATTAAAATACTGGAAAGAGGTTAATCTTCCATAACACTTGGAGAACTCATATTATTTTACATTTCTCTTCCGCGGTTTGGTTAAGTTGTCTGTAATACCAGATTTAACATGTCTGAATAATGTGGTCCTTATAAAAGCCTACTTGTACTTACTCAGGCTTTAACACGACTCATGTAAATGCTTTGTGAGTCATTCACAGACAGAATTAATATCCACTGTGTTGTGTGGTATTTTATGCTAATTTTCTTTTGCACATAATGTGCCTAATTATGACATATGTTTGATTTACTTTTTTTTTAAACAGTTCTTTCATTAAACATTAAACAAGGGGTGCAAATAATAAAATGGTTACAACTGTATCTCTGGTGCACTGTGTGTTTTATGAGCAGGTCAGATAAATTTCTCATTGTACTGGGAAGATGGATGGATGCATTTCTCCAATAATTTTAGAAATAGTCCATGTAAAGCAGACCCACTTCAGTAGTAATTATTAGGATCTAACCCAGCTTTGAGTGAATGACTAAAAAATGGCCACTTGCCAAAAGCTCTTCTTTGTTTATTTGTTTTGTTAATGTCCAACACCTGAACGCAGCATGCTGTGTACAGTGACATTTGACAGCAGCGTGGACACGTGTACCAGGAGTGGGCTTAGCTAAACGCAAGCTTTGTGCTTTCTGATTAGTTGGCGATTAAAAGGGGTGTGATTTTTCTCATAATTTCTGTCATGCTGGTGACCGTCACGCAAAGACATTTTCACGTCGTCGCCGGGTGGTGGCGAAAAGGGCGCTGAACACTCTCAGGTAAAATTAAAAAAACGACAGTAGCTATTTTAATCATAATTCAGAGTTTATTAATACATAAAAACAACGGTGTTACAGGTGGTTTGAAGCGGTGCTGTGACAGCTGGTTATTACCGTTTGCAAACCCTCAGTTTACTAGCAGAGCCTCATTAGCTAGCTTACTGTGACTGCAGCTAGAAGGGCGTGTGAGCCTTTGTCACCCTAAAAGTGTGTCTTTCGAGCAAAGTTCAGGTTAATTTACCCTGAATTTTAAGAACAATGAGCATCGGCACTCAACCTTTGTGCTATGAGCTCTTGGCAGAAGTAGGACAAGGCTACTATGGTAAAGTGTACAAAGCCAGAGAGGTGGGAGAGAAACAGCGCCTCCTCGCGGTTAAGAAGTTCACCATCCACGGAGACACGTCGGAATCCGGAATCCCTGCCTTCATGATCCGAGAGGTGGCGCTGCTGCGCAAGATGCAGCACTTTAACCATCCCAACATAGTCAAGTAGGTTTATATGTCATTTACAGTCCTAATACAACACGGTGTGACATAATCTATCTTTAACATGAAACATGAGTTCAAAGAAAGGCCTGTTTAAAAAAAAAAAAAAAAATCTATTTATAAAAAGAAAAAAAAACGGTATTTAGTGCTTCAAAATGTTTTAATGTTAAGCACTATCACTCAATGTATAGTTTTTTAAATTAACAAGACTGGTAATTACCAAAATCGATTTGATGTTTCTGCAGTGCTTAATTCACCATTATGCACGAGCTCTTTAATCCAAATGCTATTTTTAATGCTAAAATATAATTATTGTTTTTAGCTAATGCGTTTTCATATTCAGTTCAGTTCATTTTATTTCAAACATATGCTTTCACAATCATTACAAAATATCATTCCATTATTTGTTTGAAAAGGAGTAGGCAGAAGTATTTACTTATTTGTCCATGCCCCCTCAAGTTTTACCTCTCATTCGTTTAATTTTCTTTTAGTCTTAAATTAAACAAACAACATAAGAAACAAAATAAAACAAAACAAACATACATAAATCAAAGGCAAGAAATAAGCAAGCCCCACCACGGTATAGTTTCTTTCATATGAAAAATACAGAATGTGTAAATTTGCACATTCACAAGTTATGGAAAAACAAACAAACAAAAAAACCAACCCAAAAAAGAACTAAAACACCATTTCCAGCAACATTACCGTCCTGGGTTAACCCTGTTTTCTTCATTCTTATACTTATTTAAAATGAGGTTTTTATAGTTTCATTTTTTACTTTCTTTTATTTACAGAAACAATTTTACAATTTACAGATTTCTTTTGGAAGCAATTTATTTCTTACTTTATACATTATTTGCACTGTTTTAAGCTTCACCAAGTCTTGGAATTTAATAGCTTGCATTTTGACAAAGAGTGCATTTGTATGGTCCCTATACCCCACATTATTTATTAATCTAATGGCCCTTTTCTGTATTATAGTTATTGTTTGTGTGTTACTTTTGTATGTGTTTCCCCAGACCTCTACACAGTAGCTCATATATGGCAGTAGTAAAGCACAGTATAAAATGTGCATTGCTTTCTGATCCAACATATGCTTTGCTTTCCCCAGGACGGAAATGCATTGTCAACACATATTTCTACTTTGATGTTTCTCTTTTGTTTTCCAAATAACATAAATCTGGTTTTATCTAGATTCAATTATAATTTTTTTATATCTTTAATATCGTTATTGCCTGTGTGACCATCTCCAAAACCTGTGGCAATTCCACACCTGAACACAGTATATTTGTGTCATCTGCAAATATTACAAACTTTAAAATCTGCAATACTATGCAGATATCATTTATGTACATAATAAACATTTTTGGACCCAGTACTGAACCTTGAGGTACTCCACAAGCTATATCCATCAAATTCGATTTATATTCATTTATTTGTACATATTGTTGCCTATTCCCTACATAGCTTTTTAACCAGTCCAAAACTACTCCCCTAAACCCGTACCTTTCCATTTTTTTATTAGAATTTCATGATTAACAGTATCAAACGCCTTCTTTAGATCTAAGAAAACTCCGAGTGCATACCCCTTATTATCCATACATTCCGTTATCTTTTCCATTAAATCTATTAGTGCCAAAGCTGTTGATCTGTTGCTTCTGAACCCATACCGACTATCTGTCAGTAATTCTGTCAAATCTTTTTATGAAAAGTTTTTCCAGTATCTTAGAGAACTGGGAGAGTATTGACACTGGTCTATAGTTTATAAAATGATGCCTTTCACCGGTTTTGTAAATGGGAATAAATTTAGCAACTTTCATTTTTTGTGGAAAAACCCCTTTTTGAAACGACAAGTTGAATATATATTTTAATGGTTTTACAATACCATCAATAACTGTCTTTACTGTTACCATATCACTATCATTCCAATGTGTACTGGTTTTGTTCTTAAGTCCTCTAACTATGTCATGAATCTCTTTCTCATTCTTAATGAAAAAATATTTACATGATATTTTTTCATTAAGAATGTGTTTTCTTGCTTTTTTAAAAGATGTTCTTATTAGATGTGCATTGTAATAAAAGCATTGTAATATAGAACTTACCTTACGTTTGACATTAAACTGGATTTGCAACTAATTGATCACTTAGAAATTACAGCAATAAAAAAATGGCTACACCCTAATCTGTACTGACATAGGGAGAGAGGCACCTGAACAGGTAACCAGGTGTGACACAAAGAAGCAAACCACACTGATGTCTTCCAGATGCTCTAATGATGATCTTGAGTTGCTACATTTGAATTTTTTAGACTAAACACTCTGATGATACACTTTTACATGTAAAATCTAAGTATGAGATGCTATTTTTCCAGTTTGTTAGACCTGATGTTATTTACTCTGTAGCTTCATTCTGTAGCCTCTGAAAGCTCTTCGTGTTACATGCACTATGCTTGATTTGTTCCTTTTAATTTTATGGGAACGCTTACAGGGTAGCATTGGAAAATCATTTCATGGGTATCTGTGTACAGTCTTTCAATCCTCTATTATTGTTAACATCCTGCCACAACTCCTGTCTAGCCTCACTTTAAACATCCCTTTGTCCTGTTAATTTCAAGCTTTCCACAATTCTAAATAGATTTTTGGACATTTATCCTAATTTGACTTCATTTTACTTGTGCACTAATTGTGTGCATTGACTTGTTTCAACTCTACTGCTGTATACTACTCTGCAGGCTGTTGGATGCATCTGCTGTACCAGTGGGCGTGAGCCTGGACCTCACACTGGTCCTTGAATACATTGACCAGGACCTGTCCACCTACCTCTCAAAAGCTCCTGCTTCTGGACTGAGCCGTGACTGCATAAAGGTGTGAGTCACGATCTGATATTGCTTTGCAGTCAAAGCTCACAGCTTGAGATAGAATCGTAATTACTGCCATGCTGCTCCCAGGATGTGATGCAGCAGTTGCTGCAGGGCCTGGACTTCCTACACATGAACATGGTGCTGCACCGAGACCTAAAACCAGAAAACATCCTCATCAGCAGCCGTGGAGAAGTCAAGATCGCAGACTTTGGACTGGCACGGATCCTCACCTTTAATATTGCTCTTACCCCAGGTGTAAGTGAGACAACAGAAATTTGATGTTAAGCATTACGTTTCACTACAATAATCCTATCTTCACACAGTTTTCTTATACTCGGCACTGTTCTTGGGCCTGAGGTGAAAAAAACGCATTCCTTTTCTTTGCTTCTTCCACCCCCGCCTGTAACTTTATGTCCTATATTCTCTCCCGTCTCTGCTCAGGTGGTGACACTCTGGTATCGAGCTCCTGAGGTGCTGTTGAACTCTGTTTACATGTCCTCGGTGGACGTGTGGAGTGCTGGATGCATCTTTGCTGAGCTCTTCCTCTTGAGGTAAGAGCCGCTCAGACTTTGTATCGCTGGAAGACATATTTGACGCTGGAATGTTATTCTAAATTTAGAGATAAAACCTTCTGTACAGTTGTGAAAATAGAGATGAAGTTGGCGTGTGATTTGAGCTGAGCTTTGTTCCCACAGGCCGTTGTTTCGGGGATACACAGAGGTGCAGCAGCTGCAAAAAATCTTCCAGTGAGTGCTTTTGTTTTTTGTGTATATCTTTAAAAAAAACGGGGGGAGAGCTTCTTTGCTCTGCACTGCCTCTCTGCTGTCATGCAGGGTTGTTTGTAACAATAATACTGAAAATGCACCAAGAAACACAGGAAGCGGTCAAGCATTTGAATTTTCATCCCTGTGGTGCATGTCATCATTGGTCCAAACCCAAACCAATCGGGATAAAGCCAACCCAGAACCAAAGTAGGCCTTTCTATTGAGGGACTAGGGGCTGCTGGAGGTTAACTTTCTCATTTCTTAGTTTGCTTAATCCTTTATTGCTCTTCTTGGGTCTTAGTCTCCCCACAGAGATGGAAGCAGAGGAGGCAAAGAAGAGACAAGGTGAAATTAGAAAAGTCTATAGTCAAAGATGCGGTCAATGCCAGTTTTACCAGTTTTACAGCTGACTGCAAGAATACGCAAGAAAATTTGTCAAAACATTAGTAACCCCCTCCTCTAATCCATGCAAGCCATCCTCCTCACCAAAAAGTTTGTAAACATATCCAAGTTTGTTTACCTTTGTTGTATCAAGGACAATGAAGAGAACTGTTAACCCTGTTGATTTATAACATAGTCACATGGGCTGTATGCAGTCTTGCTTTTGTCCAGATGCAACTTGGCAAACTTTAGCGGTGGCCTTTAGAAAGAAGAGGGAGAACCCTTCAATACAAATCATACCTTTTCTGATTGTACCATACTCTGTGTTTTGTGCTGCTGCACGGTTCTTCCTTGCTTTATGTTTTTCAGGGTGATTGGTTTGCCTGGTGAGGAGGACTGGCCCACAGACAGCCCGATCTCATATTCAGTCAACTGGGGACCTCAAGGCTCTCTGACCAAGCTGCTGCCCAACCTGGGCCCAGATGAGAATGACCTCTTGTCTGTGAGCAGATCTGTGTTTGTGTGTTCACGTTGCACTTATGACAGCTGTGTCCACATCCCCTCCGTAATCACTCGTTCAACAAAGTAGAAAAAATAGAATAGTTGAATTTGTGAAAAAAAGGGCATGAGATGTACACAGCCCTGCTGTCAGCGCTATGAGGCTGTTTTTAGTCAGAGTGGTGCATATTTAGCTTATGTTGCCATGGCAAACATGTTTGCCACATAATGTTTACCTTGTTTATCATCTTAGTTTAGACCGTTTATTTTTGCAGAGCATTAAAAAACAGCGGAGTTAAAAAAAAGTTATTTTTTCAGGACACATTGATGCCACTGCATTTAAACTCAGGACTGAAAAAAATGTGCGTCATTCTGATGGAAACGTTACATTTTAAACTTAATGTCATAGCAGTTCTGTTCCTGTTACACAGCTTGCAGCCAGTGTTCCCATATCCACGCCTCTACGGAGTACCCAAACTGCCCAAAATAAAAAAAGGAAATTAATTAATTAAAAAAAACCTTGTCATTAATTATTATGCCATTTATTAAATTAATATTAAAACTCACGATAATTTTTTTCTAAAATTTCTACTTTTATATTTATTCCCTTTCTTTCTATTTTATTTTGTTGAATTTTTTTTAAGTTCAAATATATTTGCATTATTCCGCCTAATTAAACAAGGCTGTTTCATCTCCTGAAATTATTTAAAGAATAGCCCAAAAGTTAACCTACTGATAAACTTTGAATGATGGCCCCTTATTTGCATAAAGAAACAGAAGTGCATTAAAAATTATACAATTTAAAAACATTTGAAAAAAAAGTACAAAAAGGAAAAAAAAATACATAAATAAAATAAATATATAAAAATAAATAAACTATTTAATAGAAATATTAATTATACAAATTAATAGTAAACTGTATTGTAATTACACTCAGTAAAGTATTGTAATGACTAATTACATTTTTTAAATATTTATTTATTTGGCATTTGTGGTCCTCCATAATGTGCAGTGCTTGCTTGCTTTTGTGTCTTAATATAAGTAATATTTTGTTCTTTGGGTTGCTGATTGGAATAAGTGATAATTCAAAAATCTGAGATTAATCAAAGGCAAACAACTTTGAGAATGTGGTTTCACAAAGTAGGGATAGTAATTGTCTGTAAACCGTTAGTAAGGTGTAACATCTCCTCACCTGCAGCAATGTTTGGTATTCACACCGAGTCGCCGCATCTCAGCCGCCAAAGCCCTGGCTCATCCTTTCTTCATGAAGCCCTGAAGATCTCGGTCGAATGAGGAGAGGAAGAAAGAGCAATTCAGCTGCTGCTCTGAGCTTCTCCCACCTACATAATAGTTTTGTGCCATAAAATCCACCGTCAACTTTGTTCAGAGCGCAGTTTGATTATTGCCTTGAGAGGTTTTAAACTGCAGTCACACCATCATGAGAGACTGTGGTCAGGTCTGAGGTTTCCACCTTTTTATACATCAGTCAATTAGGATGCCTGACTCGCCGAATATGGATGTTATGGCACACAACCTTGAAGACAGTGGGTCGTATTTCGATAAATTCGATAAATTTCAAAACATGAAGCGGTTTTATTTTACACTGTTATAATTTCTTATTTCAACTTCATGTGTTTTGTGTGCGTTCTTTGATTTACAGAGTGTGCTTGTTTTTTGTTGTTTGGTTTTACTGTTTCGTTACATGCTTCAGAAACCTATTATGAGCACCTTTAAGTTTGTTGCTGTTTCTTTAACACAAAAAAATCGTTCTACAGTTGATTGAATCGGAGGAAATTTCACACTTATTTTTGATATTTTTGTAAAAATATTTACTGATAACTGATGGTGTAATCAGTATAGAGCACACTGGTATTTGTGTGTGTATTAACAGATTGTTTTATTTTTCTACACAAGTTGCCCTGTTCATTTCAAAAGCATTCCTATAAATAACTGTCTCTTACATTGGGCTGAGTTTGAATTTTGTTCCTTGCTGTGTGTTCCACTTGCACTTTCAAAGTGCGAAGACAAGGGGGCGCTGTTATAACACTTTTTTCCAACAGGAAGGGAGCCGTTACAGTGGAGCCTGCCTTCACATTTACAGGTTTCACAGTAGGGACAGGTTAAAGGAAAGCCCTGAACTTTTGACCCCTACCTTGCTCTGGTATATTCTGAGGAAACACTTGTACCCTTTAAGGGAAGAATCACTGCAAACTAATATTATCCTGAATGATCACACTTATCCTTTGGAACATTTACATCATGATGGGAAAATTCCTTCCAAGATGGCAATGTCCTCCAGGGAGCCAGTGCTGGCTCAGAACCTTATTAAAACCCTTGATGTTGTTTTATCTGCTTAGTCACCTGTGTGCCAGTCGGTGAGATCTAAATCAGCCTCTCGCCTCTCTTGGATGATCTTTTTAGGTGTAGGTGGTGAAGTTTTGAAGATCCCTAAGAGAGGAGCAGGTACAGATACTAAAAGATACTAAAAATGCGTCCATAAGAGTCATTATGAATACATACAATTAAGAATTAACTTTTTTTCCCCATTTATGTATATAACTAATTATTTTCCACGTTGATTCAGTTAATTTAAGGATTGAAGTGCACAGGGTTTCTACATTACACAGCAGTTTCAGTTCACTGCGTTCAGCTGGTTTGCAGTAGTTAATATGGGGAATTGGTACCACGCAGGCGCAATATGAGACATAATTAACATCTTCAAAGCAGGTTTTAACTGGTTTACATTCCTGAGGTTATTACTTTAAAAGTGAAATAATAATAAAGCAGACATAAAGTGAGTCAAAGGCTTCAGAGGTCATTTAGAGGCTGCAGCAGTTGTTAGAGCAACCGCTCTAACAACAGAGCAAGGGGCGTCCCCCGGTGTGTCCATCTATTTATATTCTCCCCCCTTAATACGGTGCGCCATCCACAGCTGCCAGTGCGACTACTTTTGGAGCGACAGATCGTTGGGGAGGGACCGCCGGGGCTGAGGAGGGCTCTCGAGGCGGGCAGTACATGTAAGTACAAATGAAATACTTAATTCTGCCATTCTCATCTTCAAAAGTACAAAATCCTAGCAGGAGTCAGCTTGGAGAATATTTCAAAGTAGGTCACTTGTTGCCTGAGTCACCTGTTCAGTCTGACTTGGGGAGACACGGGTTGTGCATTGCACATTAGGGAGAATGGTTATAGTCTGGGTGTTCATTCACTTTAAATGCCCCGTGGGTAAAAAAGTTTCATGTGGAAGACTAAATATTGCTGTTACGCACAGTTTACGCATTAATCTAATGTCTGTGCCAGAAAGTTACTTCAGAAATGTACCAAAAAAGATCGAGTGTCCGTATTCAAAGTGCTGGAAATTACTTCTTGTCGTATAATCCGTCAAACATCCGTCAAACTTATCTTTCATGAATGATATCAAGTCACAAAGTACTGACCTTTATTTATCTAGCTAAAAAGTTTCATTGACATTACAACTGGCCATAAGCGCCAAAATCTAAGATAATAGTTGTATGAAATACTTAAAGTGGGGGGGGGAAAGGACTGCATTCATTATAATGTAGGTACAATACCGTAGAGCGGGGGTGGGCAACTCGAAGGCCGGTGATCTCACCCTGGGTCAACACACCTGAATCACATGGCTTCTGGAGAACTTCAACACATGTTGAGGAAGTAATTTAGCCATTTAAATCAGCTGTGTTGGATCAAGGACACATCTAAAACCTGCAGGACACCGGCCTTCGAGTTCGACACCTGTGCCGTAGAGTCATAAATATAAATGCAAAACAAGTAATTTCTTGATTTCATATAAAACCCCTTCTGCTGATTACAGTCTATTTACCAATATAAGCAAAGACATTATGCATAAAAAACACGGAAACACTGGGGAATCACTTTTTGGCACAACACTGGATTCATGTAAAACTTAATATTTGCGTCCTGTAAATAAGTTAAATGACTCATTGTTCAGCTCTTTGGTAGCTAGTATGTAGGCTGTTACCCTATGCTGAGTTGTTTAGACAACAAATGAGTTTTGATATAAAAAAAATGTTCTCCCCAGCGTGAGGACTTTGCCACAATGTGAGTTTATATCTACATATAAAAACAGACGCGTCGTGTGTTAAATCTCACGAGGAGCTGATGAGGCACGATGTGAGAAAGCTGCTCTTCCTCTTCGTTCTCTCTCCCTTTAATATATTCAAAAGCTTAACACGTTCTTTTGCTGCTGGTGTTAATATAAAACATCCCCATCATGATTTATAATCATAGACTGTTTTTGAAATGCTCCTCTGATAATTTGCCCTTGAATTATGGAGATTCATTAGACGAGGTTGGTGCAGGTAGATGAACAGGGCAGGTGTAAGTGGCTGAGGGCTTTATCTTGGCCAGCTTTTAATCTGGTTTACTTTCCTGCTGCTCAGCACCCAAGGCCTATTTTTTTTTAAATGCATACATGTTTTGCTTTTGATTTTTTTTTTCCAGTCTGTCAGAAAACTAGCAGTTAACTTAAGCATATACCGAGTGTGGGTCCAGAATTTTGGGGTTTAATTGCTACAGAGAAAGTCATGGTTGAAAGATAACACTTTACTGTCTCAATTCAACAATAAGAGGCTGTTTGTTTAACCTTCATCGCCTATTCATTTGAATATTATAGCTTATGAGTTCAGATCCCTGGGGCTGTGTGCATATCCAAAGCCAGTATCAGCTAGTGTCACTGGATTAGAACCCCATGATCCTCGCTGAGCCTCAGTGGTGCTCTCCCTTCCAATCGACAATCCTCCAGCTTGTCACATGACACATCGCTCTTTACACCTTTACTCATGTTTTCTTCACAAATGCATACATGAGAGTGGCATCAGTGTGAGTGGGGATGCTGGAGTGTTGCTCTTCCTGGGTCTGGACAGGTAGGTGAGTCTTCTGTGTTGACTTCTTTGTTTAAAGGATATGTGCACGTGTTTCGAAGTGACAACACAAATCCTTCAGCTGGTTGTCTCATGCAGGGATCACGGCATCTAAATAGAGCTTATTAAAGCTCTCTGTGGCATGGAAATTTGGGATCTGCAAACACTGCTGACAATGTCGCCTTCAGTTTAGTCTATCAAATGTGACATCTGGATATTCTGAGTGGGTTTTTTTTTTTTTTAATCAATGAAAGCTGGTTATGGATTTATGGAGACTTTTCTCTAATAGAGTAATTTGTTGAATCTATATCCATTTTATCAGTTCCTCAGTGTTTTTTATTTTTAATCTACAAATATAGGAGCAGTGAAACAAACAAATTAATAATAAAAGTTGCATCTTATACTTTGTGAACTCTGCTGCTGCCAGCAGCATTGAGCCCTGTGGCAGATCCATCTGGCGGACTAAGTCTGTGGCTCATGCCGCTTTGTTCTCGCTCCATTGTGCTTCCTGCACCAGGAATGCTGACATCCACAGTTTTGGAAAACACACAGATACATGTGCAAACACACATTTATGTGTGCGTATATTTGTGAGCACTCGTTTTGGGAAACTAGCAGTCAGTTCGTTGCTCTTTTTAAATTTTAAATGCTATATTAGAATATTTAGTTTTGTTAATGTTGTTTGTCACAATGATGCCATCAGGGACTTTCACTTCCTTGTACGTATTTGGAATATTATAATTCAAACAGGTTGCTATACCAAATGTTAAAAAAAAATAAAATTGGAGCCATAGCTGATAAGATTTTGTTTGTGTTTTTGATGCAAAACATGCTTCATGTTGACAGGTCATGGTAAAATACCTGATGGAATTTGAAAAAGAAACAGGACTTGTTCAGCTTAGCGGAAGAGACCAGCACGCCTGCAAACTGCCATCGAGACCTGGACCTGGAGAGGAGTTGAGCTGTGGTGTTGAGTTTCAGTGCAAGGGGAGATTCCTGCATGACAGGCTGGAACGGGTCATCTTACACAGACATGAATATAAGAAAAGGACTTTGATAAGACTTTGATGTACGCCACTTTTAGAAGAAATGGTTAATATGTAATGAAGCTCATTGGTGTTGTCTCTGACTTTTCTAGGAAGCCTGAAGGGCACTAATGTAATGTATAGTGAAATGTTTCTTATTTAACTAATCTATTTTTTATCTTTCAGGAGAAATACCTCATTCACTGTGGGACAGGCTGGATTTTAACCTTGGATTAATGTAATCTGTGAGGAAAACCAAAACAAGAAGCTCATGGAAACAGAATTGTACTGGAAGAAAGTTTGGCTCTCATGTTCTGCCCCAGCTGAAAAGTGGAAGAAGAACAGCTCATCTGTTTTTTGTTCCTATATGCTTTTTGAGGAGCAAACAACCATCTGAGTCCTTCTATGATGGAGAACGCCGTCCTGGAGCCCAGATCGGAGCGGATTGCCCGCTACAAGGCTGAGAGGAGGCGAGAACTGGCCGAACGCTTTGGCAGCATTGACGAGCTTCCTTCTAAGTGGGTGAGAAGGGATGAGAAAAAGGTTCATGAGCCAGCGAGCCAAGCGCATGGAGGAATGTTAAGCTCCCATGATCTGAGTGAAAAAGTGAACAGCAGAACACAGGATGTTACAAATGGATTAGAGACTCCTGCTGAGCCCGACTGCCTGAGAAGGTGAGCCATGTCAAAGGTGAAAGATGACTTCATTGAATGCCTTGAAGACTTAAATTTCAATCATAGCTCATTGTCATTGTTTTATTTTAGAATTACAGGAATTTGGCTGAAGTCTTGCAACAACTTCTTAGTGTGCAAAAACGATACAATTAGCACTTCAGGACACACACAAGAAACATGATAAGCCTCTTTGATGACCTTAGATACAGCACTGTCTTCCTGCTGTGGCTGCACAGGGTAGCAGGTGCTGCGAGCCTAATTTGCTCAAAAAACAATAAAACCCTAATTCTGGCAACATGACCATGACACTTGTCACCTGTTCACCGCTTTCAGAACTTGACAAGTTGTTGATACCTTCAATAGTTTGTATCATGGTAACTGCTAAGAACAGTGTGTGGCATCATATTAATAGTCAGTCAGATGACAGCGAGCGTGCATGTAGTGCAGATGGTTTAGATTTGCAGGTGGCTTCTTCTCTTCTGTGAAACCATGGAAAAAAACTCACATATTCTTGTGAGTTTTTGAGACTTCTGCATTATTAATGTGAACTGTGACAGAAGATTATGTTTTGTGCTCCTCATGTCATGTCCCCCATATCTGCAATCTCACCTCCTTCCCTCACTCATACCCTCCCCTCTAGGCAGGGTTCCCAGAACTCTGCTAGCATGCAGAGTGGGGAAGAGCCTCATGTCCCTCATGGACTCGACGGCCCACAGCTCCACACTCGGGTGTCCGTGGGCCAGTTGAGAAGTGCTCTTCTACAGCAGACGGAGAGCGGAGCACAGCCTGAGAAAGCGTAGGGTCGCCTGCATGCGCGTGTGATCCGGCCTGTCACTAACAGACTGTGTTCCACTGTGTGATAATATTTCTCTTCATCTCAGCATCTTCTCCCCTTCTTACTTTCTTCTTATCCTACTTTGTGTGTGGATAGTAGCTTCCCTGATGCTGGGCAAGCCACATCCTCTCTGGATCTGGCTGTAAACCCGGGCTCTGAGGGGGGTCGGCGACGCACTCGGCGTTACCTCCCTAGCTCGTCAGGCGGTAACAGAAAAACTAGCGAACGCTTCAGGACACAGCCAATCACAGCCAATGAGATGGAGGAGAGCAGTGGGTAGGGACTGTTTCTTGTGGGCATGATATAAAAAAAAAAAATAAATGGGAAGATGAGATGCCTGGCATGGCTAGGACTAAAGAAAATATTGTTTGCTGTGTTTTATATATTTAAAATAGTGTACGGCTAACATTTCATGGGAAAACTCATTAGGAACAAAATATCAGCCTTACCTGATGATACAGTACCACAACTTTTCTCTTATAGGAAACACTTATTTACCCTTGAATGATGCTTAATATTTGTTCCCCGTGATAAGAATGCACTAACCCTTCAGCTGAGGTGTGGCATGTGGAGCAGCTTTACATAAAAAACCAATGGGCGGTGTATTTTGCATGAGTTTATCTTCCTTAATAGCCTCCACAGTGTTGCTTTACCCAGCATGCAAAACAGCACAGTGTGTTGACTGTCTGAGCTGCAAATTGAAGCAAAAAGACACATACTGTAAACACCAAGCTGGATCCAGATCTCCATAACAACATTATCTAAAGAGTCAAGCATATGTCACCAACCTGTTCACCTGATGACCTCATCCTTTTGCTATTTTCCTCCGATTCTTCTAGGTGCTTGGATCCAGAGAACGAGGAAAACGGCAAAGGTAAAGCTTTCTCCCCTATGTGTTTGTCATCATCTGTTATTTCCGTGTGCTTTGCTGGTACACTGTGTGGTTGAGAAGGAAGTAAAAATGACAACAGGGAAAACTTACATGTAATATATTACGTGAGGTATGAAAGAAACATAAACAAATTGAAAAATACTGTGTACAATATTAAATTCTTGCAGAGGGCTTCCAACTTGCACAGTTGCCTCCATAAATTCATTTAATGGCTCAGGAAATAAACTGGGTTATATTTAGAGGATCACAATGCTCAATCTCTTCTGTAACGACAGACCAAACCATTTGGGCAGTGGAGCGGTGTTATGTACATCTAACTCTTGACCCCGTCATAAAAAGATGACAAGCAAGTCTTTACAGAGATTGACTCACTGAGAGTTTACACCACAGATAATAAGACCGCAGACACAAGTGGCCTTTATTGCTGTATGGATGTTTAGACTGTTGTTTTCAGGTCACACTGTATATCATTAAAATTGTTCTTCACAACTTTTTACTCACAGCTATCATCAATACAGAGATACCCCCAATTCCTAGACTTAGATGCAGTGTATTTAAGCACAGTTCACTAAGAAATTGCACCTGTGTTTGCTCTGTCTGCACCTGTGTCTCTTCCTGCTGTTAACTGTTTAAAAGTTTGATGAACCAAAATCTCTTAATGGCTGTTTTTAAATTTTTTTTTAATTTTCAAACGATGGTGTGTATTTTTCCACAGCAGATGTAAAAACAGATGACAGAGCCAAAATGAGTGTGGCAGCCAAGATGTCTCTGTTTAAAGTGAGTTTGAATTGTTACCTGCTTTTTTTGTTAGAATGTGAGATCCCACATAAACTCGCCTAAACACACACAGTAAATGCAATCACTCTGCAGTGTTAAAATTAAAGAAATGTATTCAATCCTTTATCATCTACTGTCACCTCAGCTGCTCAACTTACAGTCTGAGCGCTGAGCACGCAGAACACTACCTGGTCCTGTTGAAAGAATATGAATGGTCAAAACAGGTGCTCTCCTTGGATCCACACTTTGGTTTGATGCTTTAGTACTTATTAGAGGAAAGACCAAGTCTGTAATATGATAGATACAGAGCCTTATCTCGAAGCTCTTTAAGCTCTTTAGTCTCACACAGATGATGAAATGCACTGTGGATTTTTCTATTATTCCAACATTTCAGCTGAGGCACACTTTTAGCAATAAGGCATCAGGTGAAAATGTGCCAGACACTGTATTAACATTAACAACCACAGCAGCTGTGGTATAATTAGCCTGCTGCTCTGTAGAGGCAGCAGGGGAGGTAACTGAAGCCAGCAGGTCTCTTGTTACATTGTGACCTGCAGCATGCAGCAAGTGGCCAAGATGCTGCACCTTAGAGCTAGCTGCTTTATTCACCGGCTATCTGACCCGCTTTACCTCCCTCCATCTGTTTATACAAATAGAACAGGGAACATCTCGAGGGGACTTTTTACTGCCATTTTTGTGGTCTCCCTCATTATTTATGCAACAGGTGGAGGCTGTAGATTGAGGCTCCTATTTGACCTGAATGTTGTCGTCCATCTGCATCACAGACTGGGTTCAAACTGATTTTTTTTTTCACATTAATGTCCTCCCCACATCCTTCTCTGTAGGAGCTGGAGAAGTCTTCAGCCTCTGAGGCCTCGGCATTCCTCAAGCCTCGCTCAGGCTGCGTCTCTCATGAACGCAGGAGCCGGCGTGGCAACGACCATCGCTTTCTGACACAGCCAATCACCTGTGGAGAAATGGTGGCGATCAGGTGGGAGAGCTGTAGTGTTAACAAAACCACATCACATAATTAGCTATTTGACTTGATTGACAATCACTAAAAAAGTCATCTAGTTTTATTTAAGATTATGCATGTGTAGTTTTTACGTTTTAGTTTTGTGGGAATAAATAAATACATGCTTGATGATTTAAAAACTTAAAATGTTTAAAAACTTCAACTTATTAAAGTCAAATCTGTGAAAGCAAGAGACCTTGCTTCAGTGGAATTAAGTACTTACTGTATGTCTTATTTAAAAGTAAGAACTTCTAGAAGCGTGTCTTATTTAAGCAGTTATTTTTAGGCTCCTATGTAAATGAGTAAAGAGAGAGTTGTTTAGTGGTTAGGGGGTAAAAAACCCTGCATTTTTAGAATCAGTAGTTAAATGTGACAACATTTTCTTCAAGGCTTTGGTGACATATCTCTTCAAAATAGCCTTTTTCCCTACAAATTAAACTTAATATTGCAGCTACATTAAAGCTAATCTCACCAGATCACTGAGTTTTTTCATGTTATGTTATGCTTCTTTCCTACAAAAACGAGTAGACCAAGAAACAAGAAACAGTTTAAACTGTCATAAACCCATGCATCATGCAAAAACATGGTTGGCTCATACGTTTCCCAGCCTTTCTGTTTGGTGAAACAAGTTGCAAGGAATTTGTTCTGACACATTCCTGGCCAATAAAGAGCCCCTGATTGGCTCAGTGTCACCATATTTGCTCTTATAGATTTCTCCCATGTGTTTCTGTTCAGGAGTTTTTCGGTGCCTGGTTTCGTTTGGCTGTAACTCCTGGCAATGGGTCACAAATATATGCTTTTTTTTTTTTAAAGGAATGAGATTGTTGGAAACCAAACCAAAATTGGGATTGGATCTAGTTTGTTCAACCAGAATTATATGAATTTCTTAGGGGCTATTTTCAGTTACACATTTGCTGTTGTAGGGAGTAGCAGCAGCAGGACGATGTCTGTCAGGTTGACTAAAAATAACCTGTGTGTGTTCATGGTAATGAAAAAACACCCACCGTTTTCTCCACTGCTTTTGCACAGCAGTGTAGATCAAATGTGTAAGGCATAGGAGATTTTGACTAAACATAAATTCTTCTCTGACTTTTTGGTGTCATGTTACGCATCAGCACTCCCAAACCAGCACCACCAATGGAGGTCCAGTCTGTGCAGGCTGAGTCAGAGGAGGATGGTGACGAGAGTTGCAAGCTGAGCATGAGCGAGAAGCTGGCCCTCTTCAACAAACTGTCCCTGCCTGGGAGGGAGGGAGCCGGGCCTGCTGACGGGCCCCCAGAGAGACGAAGGCAAAAGGGGGCTCGGTACCGCACGCAGCCCATCACAGTGGAGGAGGTCAGTCTGGTGGGTAGAAAGCAACAGAACAATAAATGGGAAACAAATGTATTTAGAACTTCATAGACCAGAAAAGGGGCAGGAGTGGTTATTAATAGCAAGGTTAATTTGTTGTCTTTCTTCACTTCTTGCCTGCTGTCCTCTAAGTAAATCTATTATTGATCTTCTTTGCCCCTTTTTAGCTCCAGAAAGGCCCTGTTCAGCTTCCTGCCCTCTGTTTGTCCCCTCATCTGTCCGACAGACAGCAGGCCTCGTCTGTCAACCTGAAACCCAGTGAGGTACGTCTTTCACAGTCCACATCAGATGCTGGCACTGGACTCGGAAAATCTGGTCCGACTCAACAGGGACCACAGTGCTACGACTCTGAGCCAGGCTTAAAAGGAATCCTGAAGAAGAGTCGCTCTGCAGGCTCGGAGTGGAGCAGGACAGAAGCCTGTCAGGTAGATGCATCATACAGCCATGAACAGAATGGTGGAGGCTGTAGAGAAGCGGCGATACACGGGAGCAAAGCGGGAGGTGAGAGGGAGGGAACTTCTGCAGCACCACAGAGAGACAGACGAGAGACCTCTGGTATGGAGGAAGGTTCGCAGTCTGCTGCTCCCTGGAGGCAGAGGGCTAGAAACAGGAGGGAAACCATTGCCTGCACACCAATAAGAGCCTTGTCAGAGCAGGACGCTCCACAGCAATCCTGCCAGTCCAAATATGAACTGAGCTTTTCCTCTGAGAAAAACAGCGTAGACATCAATGGAAGAGCCAAGTAAGTCATGTAAATAAATGACATGATCTGATAAGAACTGTAAATGTTTTTCTTCTATAGAGTCAAACTGTTGATATTGCTGCATATTGGAAAGGTTTGCTAAAGACTTTGAAACGTATATTATTTTGACATCTCTGAGTTAGATAATAAAAATGATTCTTTACAGTTTTCACCAGAAATATTAAGTTTTCAGCAGCTTATATGTTGTTCTTTGATATGTTATATACTTCATACTGTGTGTAATGTGTCTTAAAGGCAGGAGGAAGACCAAAAGGCCATGAACAAGATCCATGACAACACCACAGATATTAAAGCTGTCCAGGTCACCTCAGAAGAGTGTGCGCCTAAAATGCAGGAGACAACCAACGGCAGCAGAAGTGAGGTGAGCAGCAAGGTTAACCACGTAAGACATGGACCATTTAAAAAAAGAGGTTTTGTCAGCGTTTACTTGCATGTCATTCTGTCTGATAACACTGAACGAATTCTAATAAAACTTTGTATTGGTGTAGAGTACGGTCATGTTATAAATCCATTAAAATTTAGCTTACATCCACCAGTTTCTTCAAGGTCAACTTTATGAATTATTGATAGTTATTGACAAAAATCGGTGAAACTCAGGAACTATGATTCTTACAAGAGTTGTGTGTCAGCATACTGAAAGTACAGCAGAGGATAAAATATCATGTCACATTTAACCTTTGACCTCTCCTTCAAGGTCAATAGATAATCTGAAGGTCAAAGTATATAATAATTATATACCACTATTTAAAATATTGTTTCTTGCTGCCACTGTTTGTAGCGACGACATATAGGAATAAAGGGAATGATATATGATTGTAAACAGTGTGTTACTTCTCCAAGGTCAGATAAGGTCAAATATTCATAAAATGTCTTTGATCTTTAAAACTTTGCTTAAATTCTGCTTTCTTTGTTTGTATTGGCAACATTTAAGAAATGATACTTGTATATGGGGACTCTATATTATAGTTTAACTGAATGATATTAGGCCCTGCGACAGACTGGCGACCTGTCCAGGGTGTACCCCGCCTCTCGCCCTATGACAGCTGGGTCGCCCCACGACCCTGAAAAAAGGATAAGCGGAAGCGAATGGATGGATGGATGGATGATATTAGACAATTCTATAAAAGCATTACAGAAGTTTTGCAGCATTTTTTTCTCTGAAAGAATTCAGTGAGAAAATCTTTGTTTGCATCACAGAGGTTACAGAGTTCACGCTTCTTGCCTGGTTTAAATTGAGGCAGAGGTTACATTTGTGGTTACATTTGGGTATTTGTCATACCACTGAAACCAGATATAGCATCTCTTATCTGCAGCACTCTGAATGTGGTATGTGCTGAATGTCCTGAGATCAGACTCGAGTTACCGTGGAATATATTGAGTCCAGTGAGTGTTTATGTACCAGGATGGGATTGGCTGTCCTATTACACGACGTGGAATGTAAACACACTGATTATTTGGCAATTAAATGATCTCAGCTTCACCATGCCGACACTATGTGTGGGATTTGTATATTAATCATTGTCCTACTTCCTTTTTATGTCTGTCATTTTTGTACTTCTGGCAACATTTATGTTTGTTTGAATTCTTTTAAATGCATCTCCCTGTTTTCCATAGTATCATGTGCAGGAAGAGTCAAAAAACCCTCATCTTGAGAATGACAACCTTCAGTGCTGGGTAAGCCTCAATCTAATAATTCAAAACCCATCCTCCCTCATCTTGATTTTGAAACCACAGCCCTTTAGATTTTGAATAGCTTTGAACATCTGCAGCCTGCCCCTCTCTCTTCTCTCCCAGGAGCCCGTCTTTGCCTCTGTCTATTCTATCAATACGCCCCAATATATCATGTGTTTTAATCAGGTAATTGTGTGAGCCGGTGCATGGCATTGCTGCTGTTTGATTTGGAGTGTTTTGTATGCTGTGAAAGGCTTTTGTCATCTCACAGATTCAGGCGGATGTGATGTGACAACCCTGTCACCTTGTCTCAAAATTACAATGCGTCACATCACAGCTCTCAGTTCACACTTTCCATTTAGGTGTGTGCTTACCAGATGTTCATTTTGGTCATGAAAGTTATATCTTACTCCCACGTTTCTTTATGCATGTTTCTGACCTAGTTCTAACAGACAAAAGTAAATGTGCATTGTACAAAAACTCCTTAAAATATCTAATGCAAGGCAGGATTAGGCAGAAAGGAACAGACTGAATGAAATGTTACACATAGAAAGTTTAGCTCTATGTAAAATCTTTATATTTTGTATCTTCTGTGCAATCCACTCTCACTGTCCTAGAATGCAAAAGTCACCATTTCTGTGTTTTGCTTTCACCTCCAGACTAACCTCTCCTTTGAGGCACAAGAAGTCTCCTCTCCTACGAACAATCAGAGTCAGCCTCAGTGGAGACATAAGGTGACGCACACCTGCATTTTTTTCATATTTGTGCGTGTATCTGCGGAAAAGCTGCATTGTAACGGATGCATTTCTCGGGCTCTGTAGGATAAAGGAACTGAGATTCAGATGACTGAATTTGGAGAATTGAAAACACAGCAGGAAAGCAAAGAGCAGGAGACTGGAAGCACGGCTAAGACAAGTAACTCACTTATTCTCCAGTTCTCATACAGTTCTGCTGAGCATATTTTGGCCTTGTTTATGAGGTTTTTCTCTCCTGTGTTTGCAACATCTAGGCCTTGCATCTGGTGAATCACAGAGAAATGGTATCGCTCACAGCAGGAGACACTCCACTGATGCTCCATCATGCAAAAATGAAGGTC
The DNA here is from genome assembly GCF_000239375.1 of Pundamilia nyererei. Classification (NCBI taxonomy): domain Eukaryota; kingdom Metazoa; phylum Chordata; class Actinopteri; order Cichliformes; family Cichlidae; genus Pundamilia; species Pundamilia nyererei. The sequence continues at coordinate 3,287,746 of NW_005187419.1, forward strand.
AGAGCAGTTTTACACCACGAAAAACAAGCAAACAAATAAACAAACAAGTCTGTGTTGAGACTCAGTGCTTGTTTTATTCATCATCATATGGACAACGCTGGTTCCCACAATGTAAAAGCTCATTGAGGATCCAAGTATTTTAGCGTTTTCATTTCTTTCCCCCTCAGTGACTCTACAGAGTTCTTCACCAACAGTCACTACTCAGGAGGTAAAGGAAGAGACGCCTGTTGATGAACCAAACATGTTTGATGGCAGTTTCTACTGTGATCAGTCACCTCCTTCAGCCTGCCCCCCACCTTGTGGTGGGATTGCTGCCTCAGAGGGTGAGCAGGACCTGGGAGTCTTCTGCCAGACCAACACACACATGTAAGCATAGTTTTTTTTTCCTGCAAATGTGAGATTAGATTAAGTCCGTGCAATTACACATGTAAGCATAGTATTTTTTTCCTGCAAATGTGAGATTAGATTGAGTCCGTGCAATTTCTAAATAGTAAATACAAAATATAATTGTGTATCTAATGTAGTTTTTATGCTAAAACTAAAAGAGTAAAAAGCAATTTTCCTGCAAATTTATATTCACACACACAGTAGCTGATATCTTCAGTAACTCTGTATTGTCTGTGTGTGCTTGTTTGCAGATTGACCTCAGCAGTAGCAGAGCACAGGCGGTCGGTACGTCCGTCCCGTCGGACTCAAGGCTCCAGAAACCCTCTGAGGGCTCTCGCAGCCAGAGAGGACATCAGGCAGGACTTCATGGGAGAGAGAGTCAATTCATCAGCTCAAGAGAGGATCCAAGCAGAAAAAAGTATGCTAATTTATGTTGTTCCCTTCTCTTGTTACTTTCCTTCTTTTATGTTGCTCAGCTACCTGATATTGCAGGTTTTTTTCTCACTATAGAGTCTAAGAACTCATCTATAGCAGACTCACCTTCCTTAAGATCTGAAGAATCCTCCTCAGATGCCGAGACAGCTAAGTCTTACCCGCCCTTCAGCAGCCTGATGCTAATTCACATCAAAGGTCAGGAAAGGTTTGGTTCATCTGTGTGATGATCTGCTTGTGGTCAGGTGTTAAGGTTAACCAACACCTGTGATGACAGGAAGGCGGCATGTTCAGGTCCGCCTGGTTGAGCCCTCAGTGCGGTCACTGAACAGTGGAGACTGCTTCCTGCTGGTCACTCCAGAGCACTGCATCCTGTGGAGTGGAGAGTTTGCCAACGGACAAGAAAAAGCAAAGGTACCACCCAGGACAATGTTATGGTGTAGTAGCAGCATGTATGACACATAAAATTACAGGGAAAGGGTAAAGAGGTGAATAATACAATACAAAATAACAAAGTAGTAGTAAAATTATTTCCCATTGCCAGGAAATATCTGGTCATCCCTTAAACTTACTCCTCTTAGAAATTTACATGGGAAAGGATGTTTTAATAACTTCATACATATACCAAATTGGTTTACATTTATGCACAACAAATAAATAAAATGGCATAAAATATTACCCTTCAAGACCCAAAGAGCATTCTGTGCATAAAATGCAGTGTTTGCAGTTCTTGCAGTAAATTGTAAGCATTAAACCTTAATGGACTCATAAAGGTTGGTTACAGTTTGTGTGTTAAATGCATAATAAAGGACAGTGACGATATGAATCAAGAACGTCATACATCACAGAGTTCAGTTAATGATTATCTAAGTATCACAGTATGTACCTTTACTTTTAAACATTAACTTTGGTTGCGTTTTAAATGTATTTATATTTTATTATGGAACAGTGTACTAAACATATATGGGGACAAAGTGTGGAGACAAAACACTGAATGAGTAATTAAGTCAACATTTTGAGATAATAACCCAAAATATTTCCTTACAAGCTTCCATAAAAAGGTGATATTATTGAGAGGACGGTGCACACTGTCATAGACTCTTTTTAATAGTTATTTGTACGTTTCTATTATTATAACAAAGGTTCAAATATCTGTTTGTCTAAAACTATAGCTGATTTCACACATGAACGGGTTGTGACACTTATAAATTTATTTCTTTTCATGTGTAGCACTCAGCCATGTTCTTGTTATTGGAAATATTTTGGTTTGGTGAGGAGAGTTTCCTGCAAGATTTCTAATATAGGCCAGAAAAGACTGCAGTAGTAAAATAAAAAGAAATTACAATATGCTTTTACTATAGACTATGTTCTGTTTGGGTTAGCACAGCAAAAAGGTCCTAGGTTCTAATCCACCATCTGCTCAAGGCCTTTCTGCGTGGAGATTGCATGTTCTCCCTGTGTCTCTGTGGGACTCTCTGGGTACACTGGCCTCCCTGTGACCCTGAATGGGATAAGTGGCAGAAAATGGGTGAACTATATTCTGTTACTGCTGATTATCATATTATTTATTTATTTTTTGTCAGGCCTCTGAGCTAGCTTTGTTCATCCAGAACCAAAGGGACCTTGGTTGTTTGGCTTCCCACGTTGTCCACCTGGAGGAGGGCATGAACTCTGACAGCAGTGTGGCTGCAGACTTCTGGAGTCTCCTGGGAGGAAGAACACAGTACAGAGGTTGGAAGTAAAACATGTACTTTTCAAATATATCAGAGAAACACATTTTGAATTGCAATTTTTCTCCTTTTATAATTCACCTGTTGTTTTTTCATCCAAAACATTAGAAAATGTTTTTTCCTTTCTTTTACTCACAGGAGCTTGTGCTCCAGAGGAGGATGAGCTCTATGAGCGCGGTGTGGTGGAGTCCAACTGTGTGTACAGGCTGGTGGAAAACAAACTGGTGCCTCATGAACAGGCTTGGGCCTCCATCCCCAGCATCACCCTGTTGGCCTCCTCTGAGGTCTGAGCTTCAATTCTCGGCTCCCTAATTACTTATATTGTAGTTGTTTTGGTTTTGGGTTTGTTTTTTTGTTCATTAAATGCTTGATTGTAGAAAAATAATGGAAGAGAAGTTAATCTCTGACTCTGTTCATATCTCTTTGTCATGTATGCCCAGGCCCTGGTGTTTGATTTCGGCAGTGAGGTCTATCTGTGGCTCGGACAGGACGTTTCCCTCAGGAGGAGAAATGTTGCTCTCCAGTTGACTCACCAGGTGTGGGTTGGAGCTTATGACTACAGCAACTGTCAAGTAAACCCACTGGATCCCACTCAGTGTAACCCTGCAATTCAGCTGTAAGTCACTAATATATTACACATAAAAAGGAGCCTCTCTGTATACAACATTAAGTTTGCTGTGCATTCATAAAATGCACTCTGTAGAAAGTAATTCTTGGTTAAGTGTGCCCATGTGACATGCTCTAAAAACCCTGCTTGATGTTTAAAGTCCAGACTATATTTTGACATTTAAAAGACATATTTTAAAGCAAGCAAGTGGACATGAACTACAAAATACTTGCAGAGAGTAAAGGTCTTCTCTCAGTGTACCATATTCCACAGTCAGAAAATATATTACAACTTGTGTATATTAAACAAGGTCTTTAAAGGGCTTCCTTTCTTCATTTATTTCAAGAGTTGGTTTTTTGCAGTTTAATGAGATTTAAGCTTTTAAAGTATGTGTGTGTGTATATGTGTGTGTATATGTGTATATATATATATATATATATATTAGTGTGTGTGTGTAATTATGTCTCTTGGGAATGGATGTCTGTAAAGCTTGAGTCTGGACTAAGACAGACTCTCTTTTCTATTTTGTTTAATGCTTGTGTTAGTTCTTTTATCGGTTTCATGGCATAACTTTGTCCACAGACGAGGAGAAGGCCGTCCCAGCTGGGCTCTGTTCGGCGTCCTCACTGAGAGCAACGAGACAGCTCTGTTCAGGGAGAAGTTCCTGGACTGGATGTGCAGGGTTGGAGGCAGAGAGGAAGCAGCTTCAGGGACTGATCAGACGCAGGTTCATATCACATTCAGAGATATGATGCGGCACATGCAGTTTTCAGACACTCAAACTAGTGTGTTTCAGTTATTGCACTGTTTGTGTAAAATTATAGATGTGAAGAGTATATCTAGATCAATTAGTTTTATTAAGTTTCCAGCTTGATAGAAAATTAGTCTCTATTAAAAATTTTTACTAAAAAAACAACAAATTTTTATTACTGGAAATATTGACTGGAAATATCTAAAACCTATTTATAACTAGCTACCTTTTATTTCTACTGAAACTCATGTGCAGATATCTAAATTTCAATTTTGACTTTTGCTTTTTAAAAGTGATTTTTTTAAAACACTGAAATTCAGTGTCTGCGCTTCCTCTCCATAGTCCATCCCAGTCCAGTCATCCCAGCCGCTCTCCCCTCCTTCAGACCTCTTGAGTCCCTGCGATGCCAAAGCTCTAGTATCGGGTCAGTGCTTAGAAGGTGACAGTTTGGTCCGTACTGTGCTGGCTGCGGTCGATGTCCAGAGAGGTCATGGTGTCATCATGCTGACGGAGGAACGTCAGATGGAGCTTAACACAGTAGCGGTGGACACCTGGCACGTCCAGGAGTTTGACGACAGTGAAATCCCAGTGGAGAGCAACGGACAGCTTTATGAAGGAGACTCTTATGTAATCCGCTGGAAGTACAGCATCAGTACAGCTGGTCAGTAACCATTTTTGTTTTTTATTTCTAATAGATTGTACTTTTAATGCTATGGCAATATTTTGACTGAGACATTTTAATAATGCTTAACACTCTCTCTTCGTTACAGACAGCACAGACAGCTCAGATGAGTGTGGGACGGATCCAGCACCAAAGGAAAAGACGGCCTTCTTCCTGTGGCGAGGCCGTCACTCCAGTGTCAGTGGACGGGACACAGCTGCTTTCCTTTCCATCGGGATGAGGAACCACGAAGAGTCGCAGGTAAGCTCATAGCAGTCAGATTAGATCACCTTCTTATATTAAAGTAGAACCCTGGTAACTGTTAACTTTCACAGCAGTGAAAAGCTTAGTTTTATCCTCACAAAGAACGCACGCACTTCACTTAGTAGAAACATTGCATTATGCGAGTATACCCAAACAAATTAAGAGAAACAAAGAGCACAAGCAAAAGTCTTTTACTTTATTTTATTACAAGTATTTTTTTTATTGCAATGCAAAGAGGCAGTGTAGGAGGAGAAAATAAGCCTAAATGGCTGTGTAGAAGTGAAAGAAATACATAAATAATTTAACAGACAATAAAAATGGCACCAACAACAACAAACACCCAGCAAAAGCTTCTGAAACATTTTAATGTTTATTAGAGTATATTTCAATACACAGAGGCATATAGTTGGTTTACAACTGCAGTAAAAGTTGAATGTAGTTTAGAGAAAAGTGGCTTGTTTTAAAGTCCATGGAGTATTTAAAGTATTAAGAATGAAAAAACAGACAAAGGTGATGACATTTTACTTTGTAAACCACACTACCACTTTTTGTTAGTTTGTTACTAGTTAGATAGTTACTAGTTCTGCCTACCTGCCCACACATTGACCCTTTTGAGAACAGATTATTACACAATGTTAGCCACAGAAGTTGAGATTATTTCTGCTGGCATGTGCACATCAGTGGTGAATTTATTATGAGGTTCCTCTAATAGCCACTAGTGTTCGAACTCTGGGACGAGCAGTATTATAGTGCCAGTCCGTTGTAGTGCCGTTGGCCCTGAAAGGCATCGAAACCTTAAAAGCACAAAAATCCAGATCCCGTAAAACAACTGAAGTATGAAAAAGCTGCAAAAGCTCACAAAGGACATATGAAATGCAATTAGAACACATTCTTGCATCTTTTTCTTCTTCACAACACCAACAAATCCTTCTTAAAAAAATAATATTACAAGAGTAAGAGGGACACAGGACAGAGTTTGAGAAGCCAGTACTATTGATGATATTTCCAGCAGACATAAGTGCATGCAGCTGTTTACCATCTTTTGTGTGGTGTGTTTTGTAAGGTGGTTGTGCCTCAGGGAAAAGAGCCCCCCTGTTTCCTGCAGCTTTTCAAGGGAGGCTTGGTCATTCACAAAGGAAAGCAAGAGGAAGCTTCCATCAACACAGGTGGAGTAAAATCAGCTTGGTTTTCAGTCCATTTTCCTTCTCTTCTTTGTTTGAATGTTGTGATTATCAAAACACAGAAAGCTGGCGTCTGTTTTGTGTGCGAGGGGAGCTCCCAGAAGAGGGTTTTCTGTTAGAGGTGGACTGCTGCTGTGCGGGTCTGAGGTCGAGAGGCTGTGTTGTCCTGCTAAATGGCCAGCAGGGAGTGCTCTATCTCTGGATTGGTTGTAAGGCTCACAGCAGCACAAAGGAAGTCGGCAAGAGGGTGGTGGAGGTCCTCACTAAAATGTGAGTCACATGTTCTTATTGCGCTTTTTAAAAGTTCTCAGTATCAATTTTTATTTTTTTTTAGCTTGAATGTACTTTTATTTTTTGTTTGTTTGTGTGTTTTAGCTGTCCATCAGAGGTGGGTTTAAGCAAAAGCAGCCCTGTAAAGGTGCAGATAGTACAGGAAGGTTCAGAACCAGAAGACTTCTGGACAGCACTGGGACAAAAGGACAGGAAGGCCTATGACTGCATGCTGCAAGGTGCAACGCAACACACACTGTGCTTTGCTGTGGACTGTAAGCCTTCAAATCATAGTAAGAAACAACTCTTTTGTAATGGCAGATCCAGGAAAGTATAACTTCACGCCTCGCCTCTTCCACCTAAGTGCCTCTTCTGGGAGTTTCCAGGCCGAGGAGCTGCAGAGTCCGATGCAGATGCCGGGGCTTGTGATGGCAATGCCTTTTGTCCAGGAGAGCCTATACAGTGTACCACAACCAGGTGAAAACAGACACAAAACAAACTAAATTCATCTTATATTCAACTCTGCTTTTCAGTTTCTCACCTCTGTCATTTTATCTGCAAAAAAACCACATTTAAAAAGTAACAGAAAATTGCTTCCCTATACACTCATCTATTGTTTAACTTCATCTATCCTCCCCCCTGCCAAAAACATCAGTCTAATGTAATTCCACTTTATTGCCCAATTTCCCTCTTTGTTGTCTGCGTGCCAGCTTTGTTCCTTCTTGACAACCGTCTGGAGGTCTACTTGTGGCAGAGAGGTCAGCCTGAGCAGACTGAGAGCTCCTCAGCCTGGAAACTCTGGCATCATGAGAGGAAGTGTGCCATGCAGACAGCGCTGCAGTACTGCAAAGGTAGTAAGAACTGAGGGAGAGGAGTTGGTTTCATACAGAACTTGATAAGTTTTAAAATGTATTGTTTATTCTGTATCCCAGAAATAAACCAGAGAAGGCCGCCACATGCGTATCTCATCCTCGAGGGGGCTGAGCCTCTCACCTTCACTAATGTCTTCCCGCGCTGGGAGAAAAGCCTTGAACCTCATGCACAGGTATGAACATGTTTATCCAGAAATGAGCTCAAATGTTATAATTTGGTTTAATTTTAACAACCTCTGAATCTCGTCTAATCAATATTTCTTCCCACTTTAACATTAAACATTAACATTACATTAAAAAGCATTCCTTTTTAGGGCTCATGTGCAAACTTTAACTGTGTCATAGAAGAAGGCGACCTTGTAGCATCTAAGATAAGTTAGCCAATGAGCAGCACCTTTTCCAACCAAGATCACAACACTATGTGTGTTTGGTACTTTAGATTTAATTATGCTCATCACAAATGATACAGAGGTTGGATAAATTCATAATTCATGTTGATGCCTGGGGATAAAAAAGATTCATTGCTGAATAACCTGCAAAGCTTTCCTTCTTTCACTCTTATTTTATTGCCTTGTACTTACATCACAGGTCTCAAAATGACTATAACACTAAGGAAGTGAGGGTCTAATTGTTCCTTAAACCTCATTTATATAAGAAAAATTAAGATTAAAGTTGCAGAAGTGATATCTGTGGTTTTAAAACTTTAAGGCCACACACAAGAATCAAGGTTAATTTTTTGTTGTTGTTTCTCTGTGAATTTTAAAAAGGAAACAATTTTTTTAGGGGGATCTCGGTGACTAATATTTTTTTTACATTTTTTTTGCACATGGTTCAAAACTTTAAACCTCACCTGTGGAGAACCTCTCATATCTGAAAGTGGTCAGCCCCACCTTCATGAGTCCCCTCAGTGTGGTCATTAGTTAAGAAAGGGCACCACGTGTCAGTCACAGGTCAAATGTGGCAACACAAAAAAACCCCACTGGTATTTGGCAAAAAATTGTTTGTCAGTAACTGAGGTAACAAATGGCTTAAATACATCTTCAAGCATTGTGGAAATTTACAGAATACACATTTAATGTCTATTTTTTTGCCATGTCTCACTCCTTGGGTGTGACTCAGGGTGATACAGGGCGAGCGAAGCTGACCTTGGTGCAGGACACCCTGGCCCAGCTCATGAAGACCCAGTATCCCCTGGAGGAGCTGCTGCGGAGCCCCCTTCCTGAAGGAGTGGACCCCCAGCGCCTGGAGGTCTACCTGTCCAATGAGGACTTTCAGGTAAACTGATGGATGATGTCACCATCTTGCAGTGATGTGCCCTGACCAGCAGGCTTCAGCCTTCACCAGATTTTCCGAATGAAAATGCTGAAGATGCTCTCATGTTTATAAGCTAATGATAAATATAGAGCGGAAGTTTTGCCGCAACTTTAATGTTTACATTTGTATTGGATTTAAAAATTGATTTCTACTTTGTCTCCTCCATAAATAAATTACTTCAATTATGTTTCAGACTATTTTGGAAATGAAGAGAGATGAATATGCCTCCCTCCCAAGCTGGAAGCAAATTGATCTGAAGAAGAGCAAAGGGCTGTTTTGTTAGACAATGAAATAAACTGGAGGCTGACTGATGCTGTGACAGCAGAGACTTCCTTGTCTGCTGCGAAAGGAAAATGGCATGGGGGGGGACATAAGAACCATGTTTCCACACAAAGAATTGCTCACAGCATAATACAACTACAAAGAGATCACTTTTATTTATGTCAAATTAGTGTGTGGACTTTTTATTGGACATTCTTTAAACCTACCAAATGGTTGAGAGAAAATAAACAAACTTTTTTACTGTCTGTACAAATCAGTGAAAGATAATAAAAAAGGTTATATGGGAGTAAAATAAAGACATCAGTAACAAACATTGGAAAGAAAACATAGGAGTGCTTACAAAAAGATTAATGCTAATAAACAATGTAAACAGACAAAAAAAGGCTAACCACTTCCTAAATATTTCCTCCTTGATCAATATCTTTCCACCAAAATGTTCTGAGCTGCAGTTTCTCCTCAATTTTGATTCTTCTTCCCTGCTTAACGATTGCCGCAAGAACCTTAAAATAAGAGTGTATGGCATTGTAATCTGTGACGTGTACTTTACAATCGTGTCACACTGATGTGTTCATTTGTCTGGAAGCCTTGTGTGCACAAAGCTTTGTGCCATGTGTATTGTAGCTGTGGCCAATGTGCTCATTGTGGCTGGGAGCGATGCCTTATTAAGGCTCCTTGGGGATTCACTATTAGCTATGCATGAAGGGACAGGTAGACATGCTCCAATAACGTCCCTTTAGCTCAAAGCAACACGCTAATTCAGTTTCACCTCAATCAACACACTGTTCCAAACACCCTCATAACACAGCAGTACACAAAGACATACTGTATCTCTCAATGATGCATGGAAGCCCATTATTTATTAAAGGAAAAACAATCTATGTAACACATGTATTGCTTAACAAATTTTGATGTGAATGTGTCAGTCTACTTTAATGTTTGTGGGTTTTTTCTCTTTTTTTGTAGTATACACATAGAAAGGGATGCTACAGCTGGATTCTACAGCAATTTTTTGTTATTTGTTTTTAAGATATCACTCTCAGGTTGGTTCATTGTCCATCTCTGACATAAACCCCCCCAAAAAAGAACCTAAAACAAAACAGAAACAAGAGTAGCAAACAAAAAGAACCCCTAGTATTTTGTTAACATGATCACATTGACAATGCTAGCATGCTAATATTTAGCATAATGTGGCTGCGTTCGAAACACTTTTTTCATTTTGTTGTCAGCATTTCTTGACTTACTGTCTAGCAATCACGAAGTCCAGAGTCACTGGAGAGAAAATGGTAACATGCTAATAATAGCATGCTAATCTTTGCTAATTAGGCTAAGTTTTCCCCATCTAGAGTAATTTATATTTTACAATATGGCTCTACGTCTGGAGAACAACTGTCACAGAAAATAAGGTTCCTAAATGACTACCGACAAGATTGAGTCCGACACTGATTCTTGGCCTGTGTTTGATAATCATCTTATACCAACTTTCATGGTAAGTTGTTGAGGAATCTCTCAAGAATAAGTCAAAGAATTAAAACATTGTTTGGGGTCTTCTACAATCTGTCTGTACACGTTTCTTTTTTGCCAAACAAACTACTGAGAGCTTAATTGTAAGACCAGCATTGCAATATCTGAATTAATATTAATATTTGCCAGTGTGGCTAGAAACTTTCAAGAGGAAGAAACACAACTAGAAGAATCTTTTTCTGTGGTAATAATATCTAAATCCTTTGCTGCTGATCTTAGAAAATTCACAGTTGGGTGATTTTTAACAGCATAAGAGTATCTGAGGGATTAAAAAAAACAAAACACAAAAACAAAACAAAAACGTCCATGACTAGCTGACCTCCAAAATTGGAACCATCTCGGGTTAGTCTTCAATTCACCCAGTGTGGGTTCACTGGCTAATGGGTATTATTTTCCTCAAAATGGATTAGCTGACTAAGCCACCATGTGACTATGCAGGCCTAGTTAGGCTGGATTTAGGCCTACCGCTCAGTGATGGCACACTCAAAGACATTTCCAAAGACATTCTGCTGTAAAAATATCTGCTGTAGGGTTACATAAAAATGTATGTGTGTCAGCCTGAGAGATCTACTTTGAAAATATCACTATGCAGGTGTAGTAGGGTAGGTGTGTAGGTGTAGTAAAGTTACTTTAAAAATATTTCATGGTCCTTGCATCTATGATCACAACCTTTTATCTGGAATGAATAATGAGTTTGGGTAGTGTGCCTTTTTGACTCTTCAGACGAACCAGGTGGTTTGCTTTAGATGGCCTGTTCTCTCTGAGCATCAGCTACAGGTATGCATCGTTCTGGTTCAGAAGCTAGTGCTGCTTCTCGCAAAACCACCATGTGATCTTCAGCCGCATGGAGTGACTGGTCGATCCAGTCTAAACTGCCGGACATGTGACAGGCGTTGCGGGTGACCAGGACCAGGTGGCTGACAGAAAGGAGGAGAGCGGTGGCCCTGAGAATGAATAAAACAATCATATTCAAATCAGTGAGCTGCTGAAGGAAGAAAAGCATTTTTATCCCAACCTCTATCATCCATTTGGCCATCTCCAAAATTATTACAGATAAATCAAGTCCTGTTGTTGCTCCCTCCTGGCTTCTTCAGGCACCTAACTAATCACTGAAGCTGAAAGTCTTTTGCATTAGGCTATCGAAGTCACACCTCTCTGGAAAAACAGATCAAATTACCTGGCATCCAAGAGGATTGGATCCAGAGGAGGGTACATAGATCTGACTACGTCATCCACCCTGTGAGACGGACAACGATAAAAGACGGTCAGTCCATCTTAGTTACAAGATAAAGTTATAAGGAGTGTATCACGTTACCTTGGGCTGATCCGCTTAGCCACAGTGATAATATCACTCAGGCTGGCTGGTGCTTTAACTTTTGCCCCTGAGCCCATCGTCATCGCAACCAGCTTTTCAGTCAAAGTGTGGCAGATCTATATGTGGAAGTAATTGTAACAGCAGCAGTTAGCCAAGTTAATAACATCTAGCAATTAGAAAATTACATAAATGTCATTAAATCTCAATATTTAACTTTAACTTTGATGCTTAGTAGACAAGTTGCTTTTGTGACTTAAACGAACGGGAGCTGACAACCGAGACATTCTCAAGTCAGAAAACCCTTCAAGACTTTGATATGCCTACTTAATCTAAACAGACATATAAATTAAAGTTAGAGCTAAATCAGTAAGTTAAATATTTCTGTTACCTTCAGGATAGAGATACAGTGAGACACCAAACCACTGTTGGAGAAAAGAAAACTCAAGAAATTATTTGCAATCCCTGACAGAAAACAGTACATGCATAAAAGCTGTAAACTTCTATAGTTCTACAATGACATGTGTAAGACATACGAGGCATCCTCTATCCAGTCCTCATTCTCTAAGATTGCTTCAATGTGAGGGTTAGTGATGACTACATCATCCAGCTCCAGCTCAGAAGGTTCGCTCTGAGTCTCCATGGCTCCAATCAGATCCACTGTGGGTCTGTGAAACAACAGAAGTACGAGGAAGCTGAATAAAAACTCATTACAGCAGAGAGTAACTGCAGATTGGGGATTATTTAGTATTTACATATATGTGTTGCAATATATCAAAACACTTTTTAAGAAATAAGAACTTTTTAAAAACCAAATGACTAAATGCTGAACAGACACAAACCATGTCCCTTAAAAGGAGGTATTCTACTCTGTAAATCAGATTTAATCTGACTAAATGGTGATGGACTGTTATTAATTTAAATCATATTAAATTCATTTGTTAAGGCCAAATTATATTCCTACATGCCTAGATTATTATGATGAAAGGCCTGATTTACACTTACCACACACTTTATTAGATAAACCTCTTCAACTGCTTGTTAATCCAAATATCTAATAAGCCAATCACATGATTGCATTGCACCCGTCACTGCATTTAAACATGATCAAGACGACCTGATGAAGTTCAAACCGAAGACCAGAATGGGGAAGAAAGGTGCTTCGAGTGATAATGAACATGGAATAGTTGTTGATTCCAGGCTGGCTGGTCCAAGTACTTTAGAAACCACTGTTCTACCGGCACTTTCTCACACTACCATCTTTAGGGTTTACTAAGAACAGTTCAAATTTAAAAAAAAAAAAAAGGGAAAATATGCAAGTATTCTCTGGAAGAAAATACATTGTTGCTACCAGAAGTCAGAGGAGACTAGCCAGACTGTTTTAAGCTGACAAGAAGGCAACAGTAACCCAGTTAACTACTTGTTACAATCGTGGTATGCACTCAACATATGGGCTACAGCAGCAGAAGACCACATTGGGTACCATTCTATCAACAAAGAACAG
>NW_005187419.1:3300956-3317720 GCF_000239375.1 Pundamilia nyererei
CAGCTGACAAATCTGCAGGAAATGTACAATGCTATGATGTCAGTATGGAGAAAGATCTCTTATTAATGTTTCCAGCAACTAGTTGGAAAAAAGTAACACAAAAAATTCAGGTAGTTGTAAAAGTAAATGGGGTCCAACCCAGTATTTCCAAGCCTTGTCAAATGTTGGTAAGTCCCAAGACAAAGTGAAAAAATAGGGTGCACTTCAAAATTAATAAAACCGGATGTTTTTTATTTTATTACTGTTCTATGTATATAACAAAAATGCCAGATTAAGTCTGTGGAAAATTACAGTACGGATATTTCTCTTACTTCAAAAAAATTGTGGTAAAAGTTTTGTGACCCTGAATTCAACTGGAAGAAACTCATGTCTCATAGATTTAGAGGCTTTGTGCTGATTCACTGACTTTGAGTCGAAGTGGTGTAGCAAGTCATGCGGGTGGCAGTAGCGGTGTCTGCACACCACCACCAGGGCAACGAAGGATGCCAGAAATATGGTGGCCAGTACCCCGATTGCCACAATCACCACTGTCTCCATGGCGACTCTGGCTCCCACAGCTCCTGTAGATGGCAACTCGTCGAGGGGGAAAAGTGCCAAAGCTCAATTACAGATGGGCGCTCATCTGTTGTGGAAAGAATAATTGGTAGGTTTAGTTTGATTGAATGAAAACACAGAGGAGAGACATTATCACAACACTTCTGGATATTTCTCTCACAAATTTATGTTGCAGTACAATTTAGGCATGCCAGAGAGGAGAATACAATAAATGTTTTGTCTCTTTCTAAACTAGGTACACCTATAATACACACATAAAAGAGAACCTTATCTAAGCATACTAAGTGCACTTGCCCCTTTGTTTTGCACTTCAAACAGTATTTGTAATGGGAACAGACTGTTCAATTTACATAGTCTTATTCCAAGACTGGGTAAACATCTTCAGTAGCAAATCACAAAGTCAACAGCTTAAAAGTTCCTACGTGGAAAAAGCCTGTTAAGACTCATTTTGATTAATAGTGTAACTAATATACATGCAGTCATGTCGCTAAGCTCACAGTCTAAACAAAAGAGAAAATCTCCTGACCTCTACTTACCGACGTATTTTTGGATCATCCAGTTTAATATAGATGGCATTTAGCCTATCAGATTGTAAAGTATACACCCTCTGCCCAGTCTAGTCACTCATTAACTTCCCCTGCCATACCTGGTAACTATTATGTGTGTAAACTCTCTGTAGCGCAGCTGTCACTGGATAATAATGCAGGCCTCTAGGTGTGGCACAACTGATTTGTTATTTGTGAGGTCGCTTAAAAAGCAATGATTTGGTTTTGTAAATGGTTACAAGCACAGCTTATTAGGCAGGGCAGCTGAACTTTCAACATTACAACATTGCAAACCTGCATATTTTCCTGGATGATTGTGAGTGTGTGCCATGGAATGCTGTAATTCTCTAATCAGATTAATTTGTGTTACACTCACCGTATCATACAGGGCTTTCTCCTGCCTGAGAGCTTTTCTGACTCTTTGTCTTTTCGCAGGCCAGTGGTTTCTGAAAAATCAGTAAAGCCTTCTGCTAAAAGAGAAACAGAGGTAAACAGATTGATTTGAGGTATTTTGGGGCATGGAAAATCTCTACAGAGTCGCTCCCACATTCCTTAGTGCAGTCTATGTTAATAGGAGCAGCAGCACAGCTTTTCATTATACTTCAGTGAAAATTTCTGACAGCTACAGTAACTAATTAGATCTCAAAAGTCAGGCAAAAACCGTAAATATGCTTAAAAGCAAAAACTGTACTCAAAGTAGCCCTCTATAAAAAGTCAATAAAAAAAATACCATGCCATTTTTTCCCCCTCTTAAGTAAAATTGTAAGTACAGAGCCAGTTTAGAGTGTGAGTAAAGAGCTTCCACGGGTAATACAGCATTTCGGTAATGAGGAATAATCATGTCTCAGTCAGTACTTTAAAACTGCACAAGCTGTAACTCTTCAAGGGAAACTGTTCGGGGCTCCCGAAGAGGAAAAAAGAAGAGCAACAAAACTTAAACACCTAAGTTAAAAAGTTACTGGAACTGGTGATAATATTATGAAAACTACATATAGTCCATCTAAACATAAATCTAAACTGACACACACACTACAAGGCCTTCATTAGAACAGCCGAGAAGAGCAACGCAATTAAACATCACCACTGCAAATGTGAGTTTGGGTTCCCTTTTAATATTCATGCTCTTATCGTCTTTTCTTGAACAAGAGATCAACGAAGACACACCTCTACTCTGATTCTCAGTTAATAATCAAATCCCAATAAAACTTTTCTACTCTCGGTGTTGCACAATTAGAAACATCGACTTTCTAACTTTTTAAATAAGGCTAAAACTTAGTAAATACTTCTAAGGTTACACTTTAATACCCAGGCCACTTTTTGATCTAAAAGAAGATCGCAAAATATGCATTTCCCGGTGACTTACCTGGACATTTTTGTCCTTTTAGTCGTTTCCTGTGAGGAGACAAAACAGTTTACGCTCCGCCGCCGGGAGCGCGGAGACGGCACCGACATCTCCAGACCTGGCACGTGAACGCGCAGGAAAGCAGCTCATTAGGCGCAGCGCTGAAGCTGTCGGTGAGTGACTGATGATCAAACTTTTCCCAGCGCGCGCCGGACAACGTAGCGTTTAGTCTCGCGCGCATGCGGAAGGCTTGAACCGTGTGTGCGTGCGGCGCGCTCTTGCTTGGCTGTTAAGCTGCTTTTGGAAATATCTACAGCGAGTGTGACACACACGGCTGTTCAGCTAACACTGGGTGGCGTACCCTCACTGCTAATCTAACACCTGTGCGAAGGTGACTCGCCACACCCGTCAGGTCCCGTGCTGAAGTTACTGCAGTATCTGAAGCTAAGTAGCAAACTAGGGCTACTAGTGATGCTGTTACCAATACACCTGTAAAGGTAATTAATTACATTTATGTAAGAACTTGTTGCGCGTTTTTCTTTATATATGTATCTGCATATATACTCATAGGCAGGAAAATATTTGTACTTCATCGCATTTAGTATATTCAGTTACAATGTTGATATCACGCAGCTGCGGCATTTTGTCTCGAAACAACTGTTATCTGCACATTTCGACTTTTTTCTTGAAATTTCGACTTTATTTTCAAAGAGGATCACTATCCCCCCCCTCTATGTGGTCCTAATACTCTTTAATACCAAAGTGCTATTAGTTGAAAACATGTGTCAGCATATTTTCTAATCGTTTTTTATTTGATTTCATTTTTTCATTTAGTTCATTTTTAATTAGTTTACAGAATTTATTTTCTTGTTTCAGTTTAGTTGTTTTATTGTTTCCAAATGTTTAGGTTTTTAAAAAAAATTAGTTTTTAATTATTATTGTATGAAGGGCACATATTAGTAACAAGATTTGGGAAAATCAGTACAAGTATTACAATAAAACAAAATGATTTGAAAACCATTACCTCAGGCTTGTAGACAGTCTCTAAAAATATCCGTCAATTCCTCGTCAGACAAGTGGTAACACAATTATTTACCAAAGTAATGGATACTAAAACTAAGGATATTTTTTCTTTTCTTTTTTTTTTTTTTAATTTTAGCTTAGTTAGTTTTCCAAGTTCACAAATTGCTTCAGTTTAATACTTTCCCAAAAACCCATCAGAAATGGTCTCAGTGGAAGAGTGGCCGTCAGGAAGCTATTCTAAAGGAAAGGAAACGGGGAGACAAGCATGAGTTATGCAGAATTCACTGGAATGAATTGGAATGAAAATCCGTGTCAGCAGGTTTCACAGAGTGCTGAATCCAATTTTGAATTTTATTCATGTCATTATCATTGTATAAGTTGGAAGTCAGAAGAGTGGTACAAAAATGAGTGTCTGTAAAGACGGTGGAGGCGCTGTCAGTGCTCTTTGAGATCCTGTCAAAAATTATAGAATTATGAATGCAGGAAACTACAGTCAGTTTTCGATCCATCATGCAATACTATCTGGAAAGCATCTGATTGGCCACAGCTCCATTCTTCAGCAGTAATGACTGTAAACCAACAGACTCATACCTGGATTTAAAAAAAGAAACATAAAATGGAACACTGTTAGTGGTGGATTGGTCTCCTCAGAGCCCAGACCTCAACATTATTGAAGCAACTGTAGGATCATCTTGACAGAGAATGGAACAAAAAGCAGTCAACATCCAAAGAACACCTTTGAATGTACTTCAAAAAGCCTGGAGAACTATTCCTGAAGACTGCTTGAAGAAATGGCAAGAAAATCTGCCAAGAGAGTTCAGGCTGGTTTGAAGAACAAAATTGGTCATATCAAATCAAAGTGCTGTTGTTTTATACACTGTATTTCCATGTATTTTTTGACGTTTCAGTAAATTGCTGAAAGCAAAATATAAAGAAATGCCGGGTGGCTCAAGACGTATGAACAGTATGGTATAAAATCTAAATTTATTAGAAATATAGAAAACAAACTGAGGAAATAAAATAAAAGTAAAGATGAGATAAGACTTGAAAGCAGCAATAATTCAATTGTCCCCATATTTAAATAGCCACATGAAACTGGTGATGCATCTTTGGGCTACATAAATGAATATATTCATATCTTTATAGTGCAGATCAATACAAATACCTATCAGACAGTAATGTATTTAAAATTAAAAAAGGCCAAGGATCATACCTCACAGTCTGCCTATATAACAGCCTACACTTTGTAAAATGGACTATTCTCCATAATTAAAGTGTTTAAACTGTTGCCGTGCTTCAAGTCTTTATATTTTTACACTAAACACTTCTACACAGTGGGCTTTTATTTGGGTTAAGAAGGATCAGCGCTTCCGTTTTTGGTTTTAAATGTGCTCTGTAAATAAGTCTCTAGCTTCGCTCACCACTGTATCTGCATTTTAGACCCTTGCTGTGTTTTTCATGGCCAGAGAAGCATAGGTGGAACTAATAGCATTAATTAGCAGCGGCTTCATTCCAGTCAGTCGTCTGGAAAAGCAAACATGTGCCATAGTGTGGCTCTGTTTAACAAACAGCAGACTAAAGCCATAATTAATGTAACCACAGGAGTTTTGTGAAAGCTTTTTGCCGTCACGTGTCAAAATGCTGTCCGTTTTGCTTTGTTCTGTTTTGTCTGACTTTTGGTCAGTTACACATTTCACTGTTAAAATCATCATAAAATGTAAGGATTATCTTTCTTTTTAAATATCTAATTACAACTAGTTTTGAATATTGAGTCATTGGTGTGCTTTCTCCTTATCGAGTTGAATAAATACATTTCCTTTATTAGTGACCCGTGAAACAGCACAATCTCAATTTTAGCCGGAAGGCTGTTTTTAAAGAATGGCATTTAAAACTTTTAAGACAACGTGGATCTTAAGTCTTTAAAGTTTTCAAGAATCCACAATACCCTGATAAATGACAAATCCCCTGATGATATGATCTACCTGCAACTTTTGCAGCTCTTTCAGTCCATACTAAAGTTGTAGAGGGCCATTTCTCATCCCAGACTTGGAGAATAATTAATAGAGTACAACCTTAAGAGGCATGGCCCCTGTGCAAAGTAGTAACATGTGTTTTTTGTCATTCAATCCAACACTGGTACTCCAGTCTGGTGGTGTTTCTCATATATTAATGTCTTACATCCACTGTGTGTTCTACTTTATCGGAGCTGATCCATACCACTGGCAGAGATGATTATTCTGAATTTGGAAATTAACATTAAACGCAGAGTACCTCAGCATAGAGCCAGTAAAAGCTGCTTTATGTTTGAGCAATCCTGTCAGTCACTGCCGTGCATCATTAGGTGTTTGTGCTGCATCCTGGTATAGCTGCATCTTTGAAGTTTATCCCTGCACAGTAGTGAATTCACTGACTGGCAAGAGAGAACTAGGCCAGCTTTTGGCTAAAATAAGTCTTTTTATTTCTGGACTCTGAGCCGCAGTATCGATTTTCTTAGTTTCACTAAAATATTTTTCATCTCAAAGCCACAACCACAAAAAGTCGTTCGGTATGTGCTGCTCATTCATCTACCTTGCCTGAGGGCAGCTGCTTATCTTTTCTCTCATGGAAGTAGAGTACTCCAACTTATGTCTGTTAAAGCAAACTTTACTCTTACCTTTGCAATACTTTATGATCATTATCAGCCAGCTTTGAAGTGGCACCATGTGTAAGGTTACATTTAGCTACATTTAAGCGTTTTTCTCTCTCTTGTGGACATATTGTGAGGCTAAGGTTCTGTCTAGTAAGACATTCACTGATTTTTCTAAAGCTACCTCTCAAATCTCGAATCTTAAACAGCAATTACTGTGCTATCAAAATGTGGGAAGGTTTGCCTGCTGTTCATAATCAGAACCAATGGACTGTATCGTAACAGAAATCTCCATCTGCTATGTTTTTTTCCTGAACTTGTAACAAACTGGTGCACCAGCTGTAGAGTCCTGCTGCCGGCAGGAGGTTGTAAAAAATGCACAGTTCTCTTGCTACTCTTTTGTTTTTTTTCTCCTCACTATCACCTTAGAACATGAGCCGATTCCTGACGATAATGAAACACCGTGTTAGTCTTTCTGGTATTGTCCTTGAACCCTTAACATAAATGTAAAGGAAGGGTAGTAGCTGGCGATTATCCACCTTCAGCTGATTGATATGGAAGGAGGAGGTGCTTTCTTTTGCAGCCCCTGTGCCCTTTCATGACTCCTGTGGCCCTGTGCAGCTCTGCGGGCAGGGGATGGAGGGTCATTAAGGGTTCACATGTGGAGAGGAGGGCGTCTGTCTTCTGTAATGGATGGTTGAGGGTGGTCTTAGCGAATCTGTGGATCTAGAGCAGCGCTCTGGTGATTTTTATTTTATCCTCGCTGTCTCCTAATCGGAAACGGTGGGAAACATTTTTCACCATCAGTGGTTGACAACAGTCTTTGTGTTTGATGCCTGCTGCTGAAAGAGCGGCTATACAAATATGTTTCCATCAGCCTCCCTTGCAGGTGCGGTTGTTTAAGCAGAAAATCTATTTTGTCAATTTTTTGCAGGGTTATTTTATATTATTTTATTCAAATTAAATTCAGTGCTTTCATAAACGGGTATATAAAATTTGTTTTCATCCTTTAGATTTAATCAAATGCTCTCTCTATATACGTTTTCAAACCTAATACTTTTCCTTATGTTTTCCCATATGAATTGAGCCGTTGCTTTCAAACATGCTCGGGCCAGAAAATGAGAATGTGTTTGCTTGGAAATAAAGATGAAAAAAATGTTACAAGCACCTCCAATATAATGGAAAATGTTATTGTCCAGTCTACGCCCTATTGTATTCTCTATGCCTGTCTTGTGTGTTTAGCGGGGGTGGTATTGCTTCCCAGATTTAAGGAAAAAAAGTTTTGTTTTCTCTGTTTTATCAGCACTCTGAAGCTGGGAGGAAAGCATGACAGCACCATCTGTATCAGAAATGCAGGGGAAGCAGAAATACAACAAGAGAGGCTTTACTTCAAAACATGTTGTGCAAAAGGTAAGAGTAAAGTGCAAACCCAAATATCCCAGTGACCTGAAGTGGTTTGAGAATGCTCGTTACATGAGATGAGTTTATGTATTTTAAGAATCATTACACATTAGACATGTTGGCCAAAAAAAAAAAGAAGTCCTTAACAACTCCACTTCTATCATCAATACAAAGAGGATTGAATGTATTTGCAGCTTGCAGTTTTTATTTTAAGTTACAAGATTTGTGGATCTTTCAGTTGAATGAGATGGTCTATTGATTTCAGCCAGTAGTCACAAATTCTGTGTAGTGCCTATAACAATTTAGTGAATTACTTGCATGGGAAAAATGTGGAGCCTGTACACCTTGAAGGGGCTTGTGTCAGGGCACTTTTTTCAGCCACTTGGGGGCAGTGAAAACAAGTTGGGAGCACACACTGAACACTCCGGTGGAGTTTGTGCTTGTTCAGCCAAACGGGGTCGTTGAATAATGTAGCTGTACTGTGATTGGTCTAGACATATGTGTACATTAATTTTCTGAACATATAAATGCCATTTAAAAAGAAGCAAAAACAGCCCAAACAGTGAAATGCATTCCAACAAAAACAAGCAAGTCAGTCCAGTCTTTAATGAGCTTATATACAATGGAGAAATCTTTGCTTCATGCACTATACAGTGAAGCAGAGACTGAAACAGGATTACAAGGAAATTAAGGACCACTGCGAGAAGATTATCAGTGCTTACAGACTGTTACATTACATCAGAGTCATTATTGGTGTTGAAAATAAAAACTGTAAAAATATAAAGGCTTGGATGGTATCTAATTCCCCAGGGACTTGAACAGGTGTTACCAGAACTGTTTGTTCTCCTAAGCTACTTTCAAACCAAAGCCAGACTCAATGTTTTCCTTTAGAGAAGGTACATTTGGTGTCATTCATACAGAAGTTGCTGTTGCAGGTAGTTCAGGCCTCTATGTTCCTCAATTCCAGCTGTGACTCAGATGGTAGAGTGGGTAATCTATCAATTGGAAGGTCAGTTGATCAATCCCCCAGCTCTTCCAGTCTGTATAGTGAAGTCTCCAGTCTGCATGTTGAAGTACTGAACCCGTAGTCTCCCCCTGAATGCAACTTTACATTTTGATGCATTTGTATGTGCACATTAGAAAAATATAGATAAAAGCTCTGGGTAAATGAGATTTGTAGTAGAAAGTGCTCAACTTGAATAGAAAGCAAGCTTTAGTTACCTCGTCATAACAATTTATTATAAAGAATAAGTTTGATCTAGAGGTCCCTGGTGCCAGGGCACTATATCTGTTATTAATGGTGGAAGGCTTTGTTATATGGACAACAAGAATAGAATAAAGGTTTATCTTTATTTGCTGTGTTTTCTTCCTGAACTGAACAGAATGTTTCAGCTCATCATGTAAACTATGGCTGGGCGTGACTGAATCACTGGAATCGATATATCGAGTATTTCCACACAGAGCTACCATATGATATACTTTGCCTTTAATGACCCTATTTTATAAGACCTGTGCTGCTTATAAAATTCTTTTAGCTTTTCAAATGTTTAAAAAGATAATTTTCTGTGACGAGGAACTTAAAAAGAGAGAGACCCAAAGAAAAACTTTTTTCTTGAATGTTCCCAGCTTTACTCCAGGGATCTACAGCCCCTGCTGCTCCAAAGGCTTACATGGCTTTCTGATTTATAAGCAGCTGGAATTACAGGAAGTTCTCTGCAACTGAGAACAACACAATAGAGCTTGGTAGGGTGGGCTTAGATAAAGGGTGCAGGAATCGGTGGAGGATAGGACATAGAATTGTCCTTGAGAATCACAGAATGGAGCAGGCTTTTAGCCAAACGGCTCTGCTTCTTTATTGTGCTCATCCTAGTCTCCTCAGTAGTGCAGAAATCCCTTTTTTGGCAGGCAAACAGAGAAAAAAGGCAAGTGTTTTGTTGCTTTTGCTGCAGATTAAAGGGTGATTTTAGGGTACTGCATGATTCTAGTATTTGTAGATTACATGTATTCGAAATACCATCATATGACCTTAAATACTAAAAATGTGAATTGCCATCTTGTAAATACCACCAGAATAAAGGTTCTTTTTTAGGAGATTCATTTGAACAAACTGGCTCAGGAATAAACGAGGCCTGGCATATTTGAGAGAGGGTCATTTCTATAAAGGCTTCTATTGATATAAGGTTTCACAAACATTGAAAATTCTGTCCATGTGTAATGATGATTTGTCTAACAACACCACAGTAATTGTGCAATAAGTCCCTCAAGCAAATTTTGGTTCAATAAAATGTGCCTTCAATGTTACCAGGTTGCCTTTTGTCATATTTAGTCTTTATTGATTAGAGAGACCAGATTCTACATTGGTGTGCTTAACAGCTTTTAGGGTGTACTTTTACAAACGTGAAAATGAAAATATCCTCACAGTAGAAATGATTGGATTGGTGTGTGTGTGTGTGTGCGTGCATGTGTGTCTCAGCTACTGAATCTGTGCACAGGGCAGTTAATATAAGAATGGTGTCTTCCCTACATTTAAAAGGGGAAAATGGGTTTGAAGCATCCTAAATTTTAGCAAGGCACAGGAAAGCCAGGAGTGTGAGAGGTGGCACTTATAGTAGAAAACTGTTTACATATCTAATGCATAATGCAAAAAAAATCTGTAATGCACCATGGTACTATTTAACTCTTAACTCTGTCTTCTGCACTGTGTAAATGATAGTTGTTTTATTTTGTATTTTTTTTTAAACGGGATAGAGCCAACAAGCTGACGATTCTTCAGACATTTTGGTCCATATTGACATGATAGCATCACATAGTTGCTGCATATTTGTTGGCTGCATATCCATGATGTAAATGCCATTCCCCCACATCAAAAAGGTGCTCTACCAGATTGTGATCTGGTGACTGTGTACAGTGGCGTGCAGTGAACTCACTGTCATGTCCAGGAAACCAGTTTTAGATGATTTGAGCCTTGTGACATGTTTTGTCCTGTTGGAAGAAGCTATCAGAAGATGTAGCTCAGGAGGCAGAGCAGGTCATCTACTGATTGGAAGGTTATTGGTTCGATCCCTGGGTCCTCCAGTCTGCATGCCAAGTATCCTTGGACAAGATACTAACCCCAAATTTCTCTCCGACGTGTCCAATGTGTATGAATGGTAGTTAGGAATCACTAAGAAACTTGGAAGACAGTGCTTGTGTGACTGGGTCACTGTGGCTTTGAGTATTCCGGGAGAGTAGAAAAGTGCTATATAAGAAGCAGACCAGTTATCAAACTGGTGGACATGGTCAGGAACAATACTCGGGTTAACTGTGGCATTTAAACAATGCTTAGCTGATAAAAGTGACACCTCACATGGGCTTCTGCTTGCATAACCCATCTTCAGGGTTTTTATTGTGCATTCGGTGGATTTTTTTGACCATTATCTGTAAACGCCAGAGATGTTTGTGCAGGAAAATCCCAGCAGATCAATAGTTTCTAAAATGCTCAAACCAGTCCGTCTGACACCAGTGATCATGGCTTTTCTGCTTTCTCATCTTTCCTACTAGTTAAACAGGTGCACCTAATAAAGTAAATTGTAAATACTTGTTGCCATCATAAATGACATCTATCTTAATAGTTTGATGCCAGTGTGATATGTGTGTAGATGATCATTTTAGAGTGAAACCAGCTATTTTCTTTATTGCGCTGCTGCTCTCTGAGCCTACTGTCTCTTTGTTTCTCTTTAGGCTGAGCTAAAATCTACTTTAAAAAGGAGAATTCAGTTTTTTATTGTATATTTGTGCAATAATATTAAAGGCACTGAGTCACATTAAATGTGAGAGAATACAATAATAGACAATTTATCGTCTCACAGAAGGAAAGCACAGGTGTATTAATTATGATCATTTTGTGTTTAGTGGAGGTTCTGATTTTGTGCACTCTGCAGGTTTTCTGCTCGTGTATTACAAACCGGTGACCCACCAGACCTAAATTGACCCCTTGCTTTGTCTGAGGACCAAAATGATTAGTGATTGGCATTTTGGCATTAGTATTTTATTTTATATTATATTTTTAGAAAAATGTTTAGTTTAGTTATCTATTTGTTTTCTGCATTTACCCATTTCAAACATAAAAACAACTTGAAAGACTTGTATGAAGAAATAAAAGAGGAAAGAAAAGGCAAGTCCACTAATTAACATGGGCCTGTGCCACCACACAATCAGCATTATAATAGATGGATAGCACTACATGAAACGTGTATATTGAATTAATATTACATTTTAGTTATGAAAATTGACCCAAAAATCCTTTTTGAAGACAATTTAATGATTGATGTCATCAGTCACGTGTCTACTTTAAATGCACACTGTATATAAGTTTTAAAAGATGCATAGAGAAACTCTGGTGCCATGTTTAAATCCACGTTACAGTAGTAGAACTACTCATTTCAGATGGTTAATGCGGTCCTGCCTCTGCAGACATTCAGTTTTTACGCTCTGTTCACTCATCTGAGGCGAAGCCTGCTGTAATTCGACGTAACCAGCAGAAAATTCACTTCACATTTGTAAAGCTTACATACAACGTAAGTCATTTATCAGAGGAGGTTTCTTTAGATCTTCACCCGACTGTGGTCTTTGTGAGTTTCTTTTTTCTTAATAAACATTATCATGGGGAATGCAGTTTCTGTGAGCCAGAGGCAAAAGGCTGAAAAGTAATTTTGAAATCTGAGTCGAGATCAAGTCACTGCAGACTTGGAATATCTCAAATATGTTTTTTATTAAAGGCAGGGAAATTATAGGACAAGGGCGTCCTGGAAATTGTTCTTTGTTCAGCGTCGTATAGAGCCTCCAGCTTTTTGAACTGTCCACGTGCTTTGACCCTGTCCTTTGTTCCTCCTGACTTCACATGGGATTTCCAGCTTGCAGGCAGAACTGTGTGTTTTTATTAAGACATCTGTCTACTGTGTTCCCCAATTAGCCCGTTATTTCTGTGAGCTCTGTGTACATTTTCCATATTTCCAATTCCTCAGCAGTTTACTTTTGCTTTTTAATAGACACTATGACTGAAAAGTAATACAACTAACAAATGAATATTTCTACTTACTTTCTTTCTCATTTCACTTCATTTTCTAACTGCACGTCTCTGTCCATTGATCTTTTTTTAATGATATTGCCTCTTTTGTATTCCTCCCAACATTTACATCTAATTGTATTAAATTGAATCAAATTTGATATAAGGGATTACTCCCGTCTCGATTTCTTATCACTGCACCAGAGAGCTGAGAAATTGCTTCCTGCTTAGATTCTGTCCTTAATCTTTAAGCAATTTCTTGCTTCCCAAAACCCGAAGGGAGAGTGAGAAGATGAGAAAGCCAAGACTTTAAATTGATAGATCCACTACTTTACTATTCATATAGGAAGTTAGACTGGATGGACCTGCACGGATGGATAAATTAACATAATGCAGAGTTAACCCGAAATTGGTACCATGCTTTTAACCTAGATTGCTTAGACTAGACTAGTAATAACCATAATTATCCAGTATGAATACATTAAAGCTTTGTGAAATATAAGGAGTAAGAAGATGAAAAAAATATTGGAAAATTCAAAATCACTTGTATTGCCAGTCAACATTTAAAAGCTGGCAGCTAGGCCTGCGTGAGATTTCTTTACCAACTTAATAGCATTACCATCTGTTTAGTATTCATGAAAGTAGGTTGGATATAGGAACTGCTGACATTTGTGGACATCATATGCTTTAATAAGTAAAATATGTAACTGGAATTTATCCTGAAAAATAGAACCCAGTTTAATAAATGGGGGGAAAAACCAACTTTGGAGACTTTTAATTCCTTAAGGAGAAGTATGATACAGTATTAAAACTCTGTATGTGAACCTTTGCATTCACTATATGGCAGAACTGAGTTGTTATACCAAAATTGCTGCTCAGCATTTCCTGTAACTGTCTATTATTCCTGCACATCAGATAGGAGGGATTTGAGCTGCTTGTTTCAGACTTTCTTACAGCATTTGTAACCTTTCCAAAACATCAACTTTATTCTGCTGTAACCATTTTTTAGTGGAATAGCTTGTGTGATTTGTGTTGTTATAGCACAACTTGCATTACCTTTAAGTTGTTCATTGTTCCTTATAATTTGCTGGTTTAATTCAAAATTGAGTGATGGCAGGTAGTGCTGGCTCATGCATGCATGCATGCATCAGCACATAAACAAATCATAAGAAAGCCACTTACGGAATGGTTTCAAAGAAGGAAAACGCTACTAGACTGCAGTGTTTTCCTTTCACTGCTTCTCATTTAAACCTAAAAAGTTGTGTTTTAGCCTCAATTTAAAATAAAAATATTTCTCAAACAATCTGGCTCTTAAAAGGGAAATCTTTAGAAATCTGCAGATGGACAGCAGTCTCCTGGAATTATACAATGTTAGAGAGGCTTTTAGTTGCTTTGAAGCTGTCCTGGGTTCCTTTGTGATCTCCCAGACTGCTGCAAGCCCTGCTCTTGAAGTCATATTAGTTCGCCGACCACTTCTGTGGAGGTTAACAAAGGACTTTAACTTCTTTCATTTGTGCACAGTCTGATTGCAAATTGGTCGAGACTCTTTCGTTATGGTTGTATAACCTTTTCCAGCCTAACAAAAATAAGCCACTTTCTGAAGTGACATGCCACATCATTAGATATGTGTTGTGAAGATTGGACATTTTTTATTATTATTATTTTTTTAATGGATTGGTGTTATCTACTTAAAAGCAGGGCACCCACTCACACGTCACTGACATTCCACTGAAAACGCTTAATCCTAATTTTACCTTCACATTTATCACTGAAGGTTTACATGCCTTTTCCACTTGTGTATGTTGGAAGTTTTATATCTTTGTCTCATATTTTTCCACCCATTTATTGCATCGGTAGCCACAAGTACAGTTTGCCATCTGTGACTTAAAAGAAAATAAAAACACTGGCAATGTTCTGTGTGTGGTAGCTCAGTTTGTGCCAAATACTCAAATCATCCAAATAAATGTGTATTGATTTCTTGGTAAATCGCTGCTGGTACGCTGCTAGTTAATGACACTGCTGGACAGGCCCAGGCTCAGCTGTAATTCTAATTAAATGAAATGGATGATGGTCAATAGCTACTGTGGTGAAGGTCTGACTGAGTGGATATCAGATGTCCTAATTAACCATGTTGCCAGACAAACAGTACTGTGTAGAAGACACCCTGCCATCATAAGCACTTAAGCTCTTTAATAAGATTCTATTACTGGACAGAGCAGCCTTAGTCCTGTTGCTATACTCTTGGTTGACTGCCTTGGTAACTGTGGAGCTTGGCTGAAGTGAAAGGGTGCTTGTCGCTTGACAGTGGAAACAATGTTTATACCAAAAACCTTTCTCTGCAGTGCTGACGAAATCCACTCTATGGTCTATTGATCTGGCCTGCAGTTTGATTGATGCTGTCTTTAAAAATTCATTAGTTTGAGGCATGGGGGAGCTGCAGGGCGGCACTCCTGTAGGATACATTTGTCTATGTTTACAGAACCAGCAGCATTCAGTCAGTGGCAAGAAAAGAGGCCTGACAGGGCCACCCAGGGCCAAATGAGTCACAGTCACTGTTTACCAGCACACATTAAAACACACAGTCCCACAAGAAACTCGTGCCATGCTCATTTAGTATGCACCTGCATATTTATAAAAGGATCTTTTTGATTGCTTTGTGTCTCATGGTTTTCCTGTGCAGTTATTGCAGGCTCCCTCTGTGCATGCAGCTGTTCTTAAACTGCAGTCAAAATATTAACATTAAAATATTAATGTAAAGGAAAAAAGTCATTTGGAGACTTTTGTTGTTCAGTTATCTCTGAGTCTCACATCATAAATCAGCTGTAGGGGGTTCTGTGGAATGCTGTTCATGTGTTTTGGAGCTTTTCACTAACATTTTTAGAGTGGTACTCATTAGTAATGCTAAGCATACATATGATGGAAGAAGGTTTCATCTCAGCTTTGTTGCTGCAGAACTTTCCTAATTGGCCCTGGGATGTTATGAAAACTCTCAAAGGCTGAGTTGAAGCTCTCCTTCGTTCCAAATGTTTTTGTAGTCAACAAAGCAACGTTCATAGACAGTGATGCACGAAAGGTGCAAGTGAATTGGAATATATTAGCAAATGTAAAAGTAACCTAAATGAAAAGTTTTTTTGGAAAGATTTTCTGTATATAAACTACTTGCTTATCAGCAGCTAAAGCTTAGCAGTGCAAATGAAAAATTTCTACTAAGTATTTGTTAATCTGTTACTTACAACTCAAGTTTTCCATGCAGGTTACATACACGTTAGGTATGAATGCAACATGTCAAGTGTTTTTCCTGCATGCACGTGAAAGGATCAAATTTAATAATCCCGAGCATGAAGAGAGAAAATTTAAAAAGACCAAAGTTTACTGCACTCAAAGCTTACATTTTTAGTTCTGTTTTGGGCTATGTGAATATTTTACATGCATTTATTAGATGATGAGATCTCTCTAATCTTAGAAATAAAACTGCACTTGTGGCTGAACCCCCCATAAAATGACATAACTCTGTTGCTAACACAGATCTCACCAAAGTTGTTCCTAATTGTCTTGTAGTTCGTTCTCATCTGGTGCTGGTCTATAGTCTTGTCCCCGATGTCCTTTGACAGCTCTTTAGTCTTGCCCATGGTGGTGGGCAAAACTAAAGAGTGAGAGGACTTAATGGGAAAAATTAACTCTGGGGACAAACTTTATTCACATTACAAATTGAAGTCAGGAGATGGCAATCTGTTTGCAGGTTATAGGGGATTAAATACTTATCTCACTTATTGACATGCAAAAATTTACAACTTTTATGCTATTTCCAGCTATTTCCTGGAAGGGCATGAAAACTACTTATATTTTTATTTATCATTTTTTCAAATGCATTTTCCTTACAAATGTGGCACAGTTTAGGGGGAAATAAACAGGCTTTCCAACTGTATAAAATATATTTCCAAGAAGCATTGTTATAACAAAGAAATAATATATCAAGCACAAGTCTCCCTACTTTTTTTAGTTTATAATGCAGCTTTATGTGAAATATTGCTTTGGATTCACTTTCCTTACTAGCTAACTTGGCACTCCAGCCAAGAAATCACTTCATACTCCAAAAAATGGTGAAAGTGGTAATAACTATGATGCAAAATTTAGGAATTTCTTCCTTCCCACCGTTTCCAAGTGCTCATTCATAGGAGATTTTCTTATTTTTGGGATTTTCTTCTTAACTCATTCACTGCAATTGACG
>NW_005187419.1:3317740-3374047 GCF_000239375.1 Pundamilia nyererei
AGTTGAAGCTCTCCTTCGTTCCAAATGTTTTTGTAGTCAACAAAGCAACGTTCATAGACAGTGATGCACGAAAGGTGCAAGTGAATTGGAATATATTAGCAAATGTAAAAGTAACCTAAATGAAAAGTTTTTTTGGAAAGATTTTCTGTATATAAACTACTTGCTTATCAGCAGCTAAAGCTTAGCAGTGCAAATGAAAAATTTCTACTAAGTATTTGTTAATCTGTTACTTACAACTCAAGTTTTCCATGCAGGTTACATACACGTTAGGTATGAATGCAACATGTCAAGTGTTTTTCCTGCATGCACGTGAAAGGATCAAATTTAATAATCCCGAGCATGAAGAGAGAAAATTTAAAAAGACCAAAGTTTACTGCACTCAAAGCTTACATTTTTAGTTCTGTTTTGGGCTATGTGAATATTTTACATGCATTTATTAGATGATGAGATCTCTCTAATCTTAGAAATAAAACTGCACTTGTGGCTGAACCCCCCATAAAATGACATAACTCTGTTGCTAACACAGATCTCACCAAAGTTGTTCCTAATTGTCTTGTAGTTCGTTCTCATCTGGTGCTGGTCTATAGTCTTGTCCCCGATGTCCTTTGACAGCTCTTTAGTCTTGCCCATGGTGGTGGGCAAAACTAAAGAGTGAGAGGACTTAATGGGAAAAATTAACTCTGGGGACAAACTTTATTCACATTACAAATTGAAGTCAGGAGATGGCAATCTGTTTGCAGGTTATAGGGGATTAAATACTTATCTCACTTATTGACATGCAAAAATTTACAACTTTTATGCTATTTCCAGCTATTTCCTGGAAGGGCATGAAAACTACTTATATTTTTATTTATCATTTTTTCAAATGCATTTTCCTTACAAATGTGGCACAGTTTAGGGGGAAATAAACAGGCTTTCCAACTGTATAAAATATATTTCCAAGAAGCATTGTTATAACAAAGAAATAATATATCAAGCACAAGTCTCCCTACTTTTTTTAGTTTATAATGCAGCTTTATGTGAAATATTGCTTTGGATTCACTTTCCTTACTAGCTAACTTGGCACTCCAGCCAAGAAATCACTTCATACTCCAAAAAATGGTGAAAGTGGTAATAACTATGATGCAAAATTTAGGAATTTCTTCCTTCCCACCGTTTCCAAGTGCTCATTCATAGGAGATTTTCTTATTTTTGGG
Organism: Pundamilia nyererei; assembly: GCF_000239375.1. Lineage (NCBI taxonomy): Eukaryota > Metazoa > Chordata > Actinopteri > Cichliformes > Cichlidae > Pundamilia > Pundamilia nyererei. Next base: position 3,318,937 of record NW_005187419.1, read on the forward strand.
ATTTTCTTCTTAACTCATTCACTGCAATTGACGTCTATAGCCGTCAATTGCAGTGAATGAGTCAATGGGTTTGACTCATTCACTGCCAGCCATTGGCAGTGAATGAGTTAATATTATAGAGCCTTTACAATATAAAACTCTTCTGAGATCGTTGTTGTTGTGAATTAGCACTTTATTATTGCTAAATCCTTTTATTGAGGCTAATTGCTAATTGCTTGTAAGATCTCTCTTACAAGCAATTTCATAAAGACAATTAATTATTAGTCAAAAATGTGTTTGTTTTTTTTGTTTTTTTTTGTGGGTGTCAGTTCTCAGCGTGTTTTCTGCAATAAAAGGGGGAATCACCAAAAGCATCATATTTTTCTGTGTCTGGTGAAACCACTGAGGGCTGGCAGTGAGACGGAGTTAATCACCTAAAGAACAACACATGCTGTGCAAAATAGTCAGACTTGATAAACAGGAACATTAAGACGTGCAAATGAAGCATTTTTCTTCATTATAGTTGTGTTATTCAAATATTACTGATTGGTAACGGGTCCAGTTTGCACTTAGTGGTGAATAGTGAGTGAGTATGACAGAGCACTGGAAGTAAGACAAGTGAAAGGACGGAGGGTGGTGATGTAGACCGTATCTGTGAGTAGGAATGGGTATCGTTTAGGTTTTATCCGATATCGGTGCCAAACCGGTACTTTTGAAACGGTGCCGGTGCTTAAACGGCGCTCGAACTGGTGCTCGAACCGGTGCTTAAAGAATAGAAAACACAAACTTTGTCCAAAAACCTCTCATGTTTAGCTTTAGCCTTTTTGGCCAGGGTGAAGGGAGTATCTGCCATCAAACAAGAAGACAGCCGCATGTAACTACGACGGTCTTTGCTAGTTCACCTTACATGCATTAATTAAAAAAAAAAACGCTATACGTCGCCAGGTGTTTCATCAGATTTGAGGTGTTACCTCCTTTGCACAGTATCACCTTAAAGCACTTGTTGCAGGCTGCTGAGTTTGCATCTTTTGCTGTGAAGTACAGCCAGACTTTTGACCGCTCACCTTGGGCATTTTTAATCTGTCGCTCTGCTTTAAAAGAACATACATACCTGGGCCCGCCTACTATCCTTGGAAAGGTAAAATGATTGGCTAGAATCCAAAGTGTATGACATCTCAGGAAAAAAAAGCACCAAAATGTGCCATAATGGCTCCGGATACCGGTACCCATCCCTATCTGTGAGTGAAATAGTCAAAGAGAAGTAAAAATGGGAATGACAGACTTTTGCAGGCCTAATTATCCTACTGCTTTAATTATACTTGTAGCGAGTATCACATTGAAACCCTACACCCACCCAGCTACTACCATAGACAAGTGCCCACTCTCACTTCCACATGAAAGCAGAGACTGAACAGAAGGCGATCCCTGCAGTCTGCGCTTGCAGCTCCCCCGCAGTGGATTCTGGGTCAGGTTGTATTCACCAGTGGAGCAGAGGGAAAGCCTCGACTGGCAGGGCACAAAACACTACAGAGCTGCTGGCTTTTTGAAGCAGGGAAATGAGAATTTGCCACTGCCTGAGCTTGCATCACCCCTGCTCTTCACCCACTCCCACGGTGGAGTGGGGAAGAGTTCAGACACACCATTTCACTCGGGCTTTGTCAGTGCAGACCGCAGCCCACGCTTTGTTCTTCAGTTTTGTGTGGATGTAGTCAGTTTGAATAGAGAATTACACAATGAAGAATGCGCAGTTATTTATTTGCATGTTGCTTTGCTGACATGCCATTGTAATACATGGGATTAAGGGACGAACATGACTACATGTGCATGCATTTGAGAAGCTGCCTCTGGCGAACGTTAGAGTGCCGTTTTCATCCTCATGACTCAGTTGAACAAAATGACACCTCAGGCTTCAACTTGTTACACAAGAGACTTGTGTGAGAACATAGGATGGTAATGACTTATCTTTTCTGCAAATAGGACTGTGCATATCATACTCTCATAGGTAATGCAGGTGTGCTCAGGGGAAATAAATCTGTATGGTGTACATGTCTAAACACTGATTAGTTGCTTGCAGAAGGGACAGTATCATCTCACAGAGGACCAGGTTGGAAAAATGAGATCTGAAAACGGCTCAAGTCTTGACAATAATCCAACATGTTGCTAGTATGCTGATTTATTTTTCTGACATGAGCATCTGCAGACTCGGACCAATATTTACAACCATCTCCTTTCTTGTCTTGAAACAGTTATGCCGGTTTGAAAGATTTTAAAAATTTAAATACACATTTTAAAAAGATGCACTTGGATCTTTGAACCCTGAACTAAAACTATTATGTACAGTACATTTTTGTGTTTGTTTCACCTCTACACTTATAGCATTGTTCAAAACTATCGATACAAAAATCAGAAATTCAAGTTTGTTTGTTTGGTTTTTTTTTACTTTCTGACAGGCACCGTTTAGAACTCAACAGGGGTCTTAATTGAATCTATCACTGTAATAAAAATATGTTGGCTTGTCACAAACATGATGGTGTGTCATGTGTCTGTAGGCTAATAAGAACTATGACATGCTCTAATTATCACTGCACTGCAAAGCTTTAGTTCATCTATTACAGTAGCAATGCCTGCTATCTAATATTGCTGCCAAGGGAGATGCTGACCCGGAGGCTTCTGTTTTTTTAAAAGCCCAAATATTAGCAAAAAAGCTTTTATTCTCTTCCAGTAATTGGCAGTTGGTGGCAGCGATGTGCAAAGAAAAAAAGAAAAGAAGTAACAACCCAAGAAAGGCAAGTATGAAGACTTGTAAGGTTGCAACTAAAGTATATACAACAAAGCCCTAAAAGTAAATGTGTCCTTTTAAAACTGTAGAATCTGAGGCCACATTGAGATTCTGTCATGACTTGATGTAAATAAAATAAATAAATCTATATTTGCACTACTCAAGCAATTAAGCACCATTGACACTCACATGAACTCTTTTATAGAAGCTGCCACATTTCCTTAAGCTTTCTTTCCACTAATGCATGACTTCAGAAGACACCCAGATAACTAATTCAACCTACAGCTGTTGTTCATCTGTTATTTCTCTCAAGTTTTCTGCAAAAGATTTCTTAGCACTGTGATAGTGAGAAATGTGACATTGAATGTAAGGGAAAGTGTCAGAAGATAAAGTGTTGTTTTGAGCCAAGAGAGGCATCAAATCATGACTAGAGTGAAACATGCAGTGCGTTGCACTATAAAGCACTTTACAAAAACTGGATCAGTTGCATCCAAAGCATGATTAGTCAGATAAAAAATGACTACATCATCATGAAATCGATACATAAAGCTTTGGAAAAGAGAGAACAGCAACTTCACTGCATGTAAAGCATTTGTTAAATACATATAGAAAGCTTTATATCTGCACAAGGATTAAGTAAAGCATGCCTAGTTTTCTGAGATGATCAGAAACAACCTCTAAACCACAAAAGAAGGAAATAAGGTCAAATGTTGTGATGGGCTAAGGAACACCAGTATTTCACAGCAGATGACGGGAAAAAAAGACTTATTACTGATGAGTCCCAGTTTGAGGATCATGGCATTAACAGAAATGTATTAGACTCACAGTAAACACTGTGTTTTACCGGTGTGTGGGTGCATACTCTGGAATTGAGCTACCTCTTTTTTCTGTAGTCATGCTCCACCTTTTTGGTAGTGTGGTTATGGAGAATGTTTTATACTCCAGCAGGATAAGTCTAAATACATGTCAGAGAATTGCGGAAGTAAACCTGAATACAAGACATGTCTGTCAAAAATGGACAGAATAAGTTCTACAGACATGATATTGTTTGTATTTCAGGTTCCTATTGAGGAAAAAGTTATTTAGTGACAATTATCTTTATTGCTTTAGTGCCCAGCTGTGGTTAGTATGCAGCACTTATCTAATGGAGTATGACTTTAGGTAGCCACCAAATAACTGAGGACTGTGCAGAAAAATATACTCATCAAACCCTTATTATTAGTGTTCATGATATATATGTATCTGTAATGCTGTTTGTTTTTGTTTGTTTTGTAGAAATTTTGTTTATAGTTTGTACACACCAGGTGAGGTAACTGTTGCACTTATTGATACTATCTGTATGTGTGAATGTCAGGAGGTTTTAGTATACAGTTATGTCTAAATTGGAAAAGCTGGGACCAAATTCTCCACTGGTTTTGAACATGTGACATAAACTGTGAATGAATTAATTGTGCATTTGTGCTTTCTTTCCTTGTGCTCGCTAGCTGCATAAAAGAGCTGTGATTGGCCCTGAGCCCTGAGAACCCTCCTTATTCAGCTTACCTCAGTTCCACTGCCAAATTGTGAGCCATAATACACTGAGAACGTTGAGCATTCCAGGCTTGCTTCGACAACGAGGTTTGTGAGGTTTTGAGGCAGTTTGTTTCCATGGATTCAGCTTAAATCACATTTGTTAGTCTGTAGTATTCTCAGGTGTTTGAACGCTGTTGTTTATTAGTGTATTATTATTATTATTATTATTATTATTATTATTTTTATTATTATTATTATTTTTATTAATGCTATAAAGTGTAAACCAAAGTTTAATACAGTTTTATGTTTACACTGAAAAGTGTACCAATCAAAGTATTAATCAAAAATGAATTGTATTATTTTATAATCAAAAATATTGACTAAATAATTCAAAAAAATGATTTACTAACTAATTTTTGAAGCATTTTTGTATTTGATCTCTCACGTCCCACTTTTGAATCACTCAATAGTTTAAGTAGTTTTGTGACTCATAAAAATAAATCAGATACTTGGAAAGGAGTGGAGGGTTCATTTTGCTTGAGCTTTTGTTCATCGACTCTCAGAGATACTAATGAAGGTTGCTGCACATGGGTGATTAACTCACAGCATCACAGCACCTTTGAGGTCTTTGTTCCAAAGAGTGAAGGAAAATGACTTTCATCGCTCTCTGTAGCCTCCTCAAGATTTCCTATTTATTTTTCAATCTTTTATCTACATTACAAACTCCTTCCACTCAATATCTGGTAGAGCTAGTATGTTTTTACCCGTTTTCTAAATGAAGCAAATGCACATAAAAAAATTCTTTAAGATTTTTTTTTTTTTTTGTATAGAGGAATGAGAGCATAGAGGGCAAAATCAATGCAGACATTAAATTGCAGACATTAGACATTATCTACAGAAAGTAGTAGTTTTGGTAGTGGGATGTCCCCTCTTATTAAACCAACCTTAAGGGAAATAATTAGTTGATTCCCTGCTGAATTAAGTTTGCTTACTTACATTGAAACAGTCTTTTAATGGTATTTTATTTTAAGCAATAGAGATGAAATATCAACCAAAAATCCAGAAAAAACATGCATAAAAGTTATAAATTGATTAGTAAGTGATTGAGCAATATAAGTATTTGACCTTCCACAACCCAGCCAGAGTTCTTGCTCCTACAGATGTGCTCAAAGGTTACTATTGATCTATTACAAATACTCCTGATATCAACTCATTATGCTGCAATTATTTAGAAATAGAAGAAATATAAACTAACTATCAGCTGCCCACAGTCTGGAGCTTAATGCTGAATTTTCAACAGAAAATTCAACTTATATTGTAATAGTAACAGTAGCTTTACCAAAGTTATACAGGTAGAGTTCACACATTTGCACTTTGGACTGTACAAATTATTAAATATATTTGTGCTCTACGTGTTTCCCTTCATATCCTTAGAGTGCTTTTTTTTTCTCTCACTGAACTTCAGTTATTGCATATCCTCTGAATTTCACTGGTTGTGAATATCAACCCCAGAGTTGTGGCTCTGACAGAGGTGAATCTAGGAGGGTACAGAGGTTGGTGGACTGCTGGAGAGACGTGCCCTGATAAATCACATCTGTTCTGGAGATGTGAGGCTGCCTGAACTGAAGCGTGACTGAGTGTTGAGGGGAGAACAGCTGATCAGGAGTGGGGGGGTTCAAATTCAAACTTTTGACTCCTCCTCCTCCACTTCATCTTCATTCCCTTGGGCATGTGTTCTTTTGTGTCTTTGCAAACAGGAAGCCACTGTAAGTACTTTTAAAGTGCATGCATGAGTAAATTCATCTCTTTTTCCAGAGTAGTAGCTGAGGTGAACAGATGGAGCATCAGGGAGTGTTACATAACGTCTAATATCGAGCATCATGAGGGTAAAAAAGTGGCTCAGGATAACTCGATGTGTGTGTGGCTTGGTGTGAAGTTTACTTTCAGCATTTTAACATAAAATCTACCACTCCAATAGACACGCTGTGAACTTTATGTGGTTCATGTTATACTTATCCATAGCAGCAACACAACACCTTCTCTTAGAGTCTGACCTGTTTATTAATGCTGGCTCGTGGCACCACAGGGAAACCATTTAATATCAATCTGAAGATCCGACCAAGGGCTCAGTCAGGTTGTCTTGGGGTGACCGTACCACTCGATTCCTTTTAGTGGACGTGGCAGAATCCGGTGTTAAACTCTGGCTTAATTATTGTACTGCACAGCTCCTTGGACCAGAAAGGCTAAATTAGCAGAAATACCTGCCTGTGGTGTCACATTAATTGTGAGGCGAACACTTGTCGCTATAAGAGATAATTTAAAAGAAATAATCTTTTTGAAATATGAAGAGCTATTTTAAAGTAAGAGGGGGCACTGTGCCTGAGGCTTTTGCAGACTCACGTGAGTTAAATGTGCCTGAACTCTGTAATGGTTCCTGCATGGATTGAATTTCTAATAAGGCTGCCGACAAAAACCTGGACTGTTTGTATTGTATTATATTGATATTATTTGACTTTCAGCTTGAACAGTTATTTAAATAACAAACACAGTTGGATCTCTGCAATGTCAGCATGAACTATCTGGCAAAAGAAAGCCAACAAACATGCAAAATATGGTGACTGTAGTCTTGTTTTTCTTTTTTTTCTTTTTTTTAATCAAATATGCAAAAAAAGTGTTCCAGGAATTTGAAGCTCCCACCTAAATGCTTTCTATAAAGGATATACAGCCGTAGAAGCAGCAGTAAGGTTCACTATAAGATAGCATTGTATTCTTCATAGTGACTGTGCAGTGGTGCTGTTTTTGCTGCGCGCTCAGCTGTGATAATTAAAAGACTCCCTCCCCTCGTGTCCCACCCCCAGAGTGCTCGCTGTTTCCTACACAACTCAAAGAACAACTTCTCTGCGTTACCTAACATCGAGACATCGAGGGCGGGAACACTCAAAAATCCTGCTTCAGACACTGAAATTAACTTTAATTAAAATTTAATTATTATTATCCTTATTATTATCACCAGCCTCTTCTGCTGAAGGGGAGTAATTTCACCTCACAAAAGCAAGTTAGTAGCTTCAGGATTTGTAATCATGAAGCGAAGACTCGTGACTGAAAAATATGACTAGCAGGAACATTCCACCAAAAGGTTTAACAAGAAGTTATATTAAAGTTTGCCTCTTTATTATTTAAAAAGTAATTTCCAATATAATATTTACTTCACAGTATATATTTTTAAGCCTTAGCTTGAACAACTTTACATATCTGAAAAGTTGTTCAAGTATCTCAAAGGAAAGGAAAAGCATCAATTATGGTTTCCACTCGAACATATTATCTGTCTGTTGGAGTTGCATAAATACGGTTTCTTACGCGGTCTTTTTGGCACACAGAGAATTAATGTAACCATAAAACGTCCTCTTATTTGGAATACAGTTCATTTAGATTATTAAACTAATGGGAGATTTTTTTTTCTTCTCTTATGATAGTTAACTCTGGTTTAATATGATACACAGGAGATTTCATAAATAATGATTATTTGTAATGGATTGAGAACATTTTAGGAATAAGCTGACTGGAAAGTGTGCACTACATCTTATGGACATTTTTTCTTGTCTTCATCCTGACTCTGCCTGTTTTCTACAACTGGGGCCTCAACTGGTTTTGTTTCCAAATGAGAATTCATATATTCATGCTAACTGGAAAAGCAGATACGAGAGCATGTAGCTATGAATATTATTTAACATGTTAGAGTCATGCTTATTCCCATGAGCTTCCATAAACAACCGACTGAATTAAGTAGCTATATGGTTATTGACAGTAAATCTGTTTGCTGAAATGAAAATGTGGACGCCTGCTCGTTTAAGTGCATATCACCTTTGGGGAAATAAGAGAAATAAAAGCAAAGACAAGGATGAGGATATTTTGGAGTGAGTTAAAGGCAGACAGTAAAGGTAACAGTTAGTGACAGAAAGGCAGGGAAGAACATTTGTCAGACTGCAGGGTTTCCTCTGAGGGAGGTCACTAACCCTGGCGTTTACCTCTGTGCAGCTTGATGTCATTTGCATGTTCACACGTTCGCATGTCAATTATCAGACCTCTAACAGCGCTGTCACATGTCGACTGTGGTTTATGTCTACCCTCCCTCTGAGGAGAAAGACGAGACGGTAGGAGGAGTACAGAGGTGGTGCAAACTAGAATGATTAAAGATTTGTATTTTCTAATTATGTTTTTGTTTTATATCAGTTTCAGTGTGCTTTATTATTCTTATGGCATCTTATTAAAGGTATCTTTAGTGACACCTACTTAAGACAAACATTTTTGGCTAATATGGATACACATATTGTTAAAACAATAGTTTAATAATCTTTCATCCCTTCATCTCACTGTGGGTTTGTGATTTTTGTGGGTTTTTTTTTTTCTTTAAAGGGAAATCGGCACCTGCAGGACTGGTGATGTGTTCATTGTCCACAGGATACTTATCCAGGCTTCATTTACACTGTAGATGAAATGATGGCGTCCCGCTGACTGATGACTGGCTGCACAGTCTGGGTAATAAAACCAGTTTACCCATCACACCGATTTTCTGTGCAATACATATTTCCTCCAGGTGTAAGCAGTGGCTGCCTTGGAAAAGCAAATGCATATTGATGCATGCAGAATGATTTCATTCTTAATGACTTTTCTGCTTCATTCTTCTGCTTTGATTGAGCTACAAAAAAATCAATATACACCAGCAGCCTTCCTCCTTTCATATCATTGCAATTTGTCTTTACAAAATACATCCACACATGCTTAACAGACAAATACATAATGTAGCACTTATTCCCACAGTGATTTCAGCTATTCATGGTGACTCATGCTCGCCACAGTAATGAGTGAGACACCTCATAAAAAGGATGAGAAAAGCATGCAGGCCTTTCAGCCGTCCTCTGGCTCATCCTCTCATTGCCTGTTCCACGGATATTTCAGCAGTGATGTTTCAGCCCTCCACTTTAATGCTTTTGTTGATGGCAGCTGAGCGTTTGTGACACACACCTGAAGATACAGGCTAGCAGTCATATCAAATGTCAGGACTGGGGAAATAGTTTAAGCATAAGCCGCTCCTTCAAACCGCATCTCTGCTCTGTCCTTTTGATCTTCTCGGATTATCAGTGATGTCTCCCGGTTGGTCTGCATCAACGACAGCCTGTTGGTTGCTGATCTGATTTTTAGTGCACGGTTGAAAGGAAGCCTGTAGGAAAGCATTGAGTTCCTGTTTGAGTTTTGGATGAAAGCCCACATGACAGGCTCACAGTGTCTTGTGTGTTGTTGTCCATAGGTGGGCAGTGTTAGAGAGGTAATAAAAGGTAGATCCAACCCACTTCTCCCCCCCTCAGAGGGATAAGCAATCTGATTTTGCTGCAGTTTTTCCTGGAAGATCCGTCTCTAAACCGGAGCATCCAGGCAAGAGGCCAGAGACTCAGGTGCTCAGTGCTCTGCCTGTGTGTCACTTTGACATGAATGTACTGTTTCTGACTGTGTGTTGCCCTGGATGTGTAGTTATATGAGTGTAGTTTTGAATCGTACTTTGGAAACCGTATTGTTTTCTGCAGGGCTGTGCAACTTAAAAGGTTGTAAACCACAGCACCTGCACCACATGCTGTCAGTCAGGAGTGTGCTTTTTGTTGTGGTGTCTGCATAAAAGCTTTTACATGTGCACTTCAGCTGCCAGCTTCACTTGTGAGTGAACTGTCCCAGTGAGGAGGTTATTTCTCAGGGGATTCCGACTCTGACAGTGGGTTGCTCTTGCAAGCTGAGCCCAAGAACCCATGGGACAGAGAGAGACTGTTTTTAAAGTCTCCCCAGGCTCCATAACATAAAGTAGTGTTTAGGATAGTTTCTAAAGAAAGAGGTTATGATTGAATCAGGGTTTGTGGTATATCTGCAGAAAGCAGAATCAAGGGGAAAAACAGCTGAGAGCCATATTACAGAGAAATTGTAGCAGAGATTTTGGGTGGTGTCCAAAATTTGGGGATATTGGTTTCTACTTCCCCTCCAGTGCAATAGAGATAAAGGAACAAAACTGAAATTATTACCTCTTTCAATAAACCCAATAATCCCAAAGTGGAAGATTTTAGGGAATAATTTGAGTTAGAGCATTTATCTCTGTTAAATTTAGCTAAAGGCATGTATGAATGAACAATGGTAAAAGTTTGCACCGCTATGCAAAAGTCTTGAACCACACCTCAATTCTTTGCTTAGCTGGGAAAATTGGAAATGGATGCAATGCTATATTGAAACGTGCACAAATATGAATGGAAATACAGTATATATATTTCAAACAGAGTTTGTACAGTTCTAACAAGCTTGAAATTCAATTCGGATGTACCCTTCTTCCAGGCCCAACCGACTCTACATTTATTAAGCCTTTTTTAACATGTTTTAATGCTTTGTATCTTGTTCTATTTAATCTCAACACCCCCTAAAAACAGTCAGTCGGCCTCCCTCTGTTTTTATTACCACTGTTCATTTTAAAGCTGTTTTTAAAACCTTGCGATGTAACTACAGTCCAGCCCATGCAGCAGTATATTAAAGACTAACCTTATATTGCAGTTGTTCTCCTGACTGAAGTTTGGTCCGTTTACAGCATCCTGCCATGCAATGGCATTTGTCCCTGACCATCGTTTACCCTCATGTTAACTTTTATCAAGTGGAAAAAAGTTAGCGTCCGTCCTCCAGCTTCTCTGTGTTTATGTTATGCTAACATAGCTGTGTCGCTAGCGATCATATAGCACTTCATTATATTCCAGCTAGTCCAACTTCAGTAACCCTAAAACGTCACTGGTGTTTACTTTCCTGTTTTCATTTATGTTGGAAGTTATAGCAGAGCTGTACGTTTAAATTTTTTCAGAAATCTCTCAGTCAGTACATTATCTATTATCTTTAGATAGAAGTTAGCTCGCTAGTTTCCAACTGTTAAATTTCATAAATTCTGTTTTCATGGATGCCTGGATGTTAAACTTAATTGTTAAACCTGGTAGAGCAGCCACACTGATCATTATATTGCAGATGAAAGAAATTAGACAGTTTCTCTAGCTTGCAGTGTTAGTTTGACTTCGGGACCTGCAGTGGGGTTTGGGCCCAGACATGGCTAATGACATCAGACTTAAAGACCGGATATTGAGTATGACTACCTTTATTCTTCTACAATGCCAGGACTCAATTAGGCAAGCTTTAAACAATAGTTCTCCAGGACAATAAAAGAGTATTTCAGTATGCCATGCATCTTTTAATTGGAAGTATTTTTTTTGTGTTATATTATATCTGTGTGAAATATACCTGATGATAGTGTTACAAATCGGCATGCTAGTGTTCTAGGGTTAGGGCCCTGGTAAGGCCAATCCAGGACTGATAGTGTTCCACTGAGTGTGTTGTTATCTGGGTATTCTTTTAATGTACTGGCGATGTATTTGGCATCATTGTTTTGTTGGAAAATGAAGCTATTGCCAATCTGATACTTTATAGCATGATGGATCAGAATCTGACATTACTTCATTCATATTTCCATCAATTTTTACCAGATCTCTAATAACACTGGCTGAAATGCAGCCTAGTGTTTTGGGATGCGTGTTAAGCCATTTACCCTGCTGTGTCTGGCTGTGCAGGTGCTCAAAGGTTATCATAGCACTGTTGGCCCATCCTCGCCTTTGTTGCTCATTCGCTGCGAGTCATCTCTGCATTCCCTATAGTCTGTTTATTGTGGTTTAAAGCTTAGTTCCAAGTCGCATGCTCAGATCTGTGCGCCACATAAATCCTTTGATGATCTTGCGTTTGGATGTCCGCTGCACAAACATTGCTCTGCTCTGCCAAGCCTGTCATTCTGTTTAAGCTGCAGTGCTGTTTATGAGAGAGAGAAATTTACCGCAATAATTGGACTTGAGGATGGGGATTTATAAATATTACAATGTGCTGAATCTTTACCAATAACTGGTACTGCTATTTGCTGTCATGACCCCCCCAAGCTAGGAAAGATTAAAGATTGATCCTCTCCAAGTGTACTGTAACAAAAAAAAAAACTCTCTGTGACATCTCTGTGCTGCTGTGGTTGATCAAGACAAGATTTACAAATATTATATGGGGAAAGAAAAAAACCCGCTCAGACACAGGACATTAACTGAGTTGGCAGCCCAAACAAGCATCAGCTTGGTGTTTGGATTTTCAAAGCAATTATCTGATTTACTTCCAAGCATCTGAGCCAGGTTTATACAACTCTGAATCTTCACAGGCAGGCACTACAATCCTGTACGCACGTTGACAAACAGCTCAGTATCAAGTATAAAGTAGACACATTTGTAGTAATATATAAATTGTATATCACTGACGTTTCTGTGCATTTCTCTGATGTCCAGTTCATGGAGATTTACAGCACAAACAGTGCAGACCTTTCAAATTTTCATATTTCTAATCCTTAAAAAAAACAAACAAAAAAAAAACCCCAAAAGAAAATCACTCAAAAGCATGAAATAACATAATAGTGGAAATTTATCAGCCATTCCTCAGGTTTGCTTCTGCTCATCAAATAACTTTTTCCCTCTGTAAATCCTAGTCTGTTCTGCATTAACATTTTTAAATTCAATGCAAAGAGCCAACCAATTTATTTCAGTTATTTACTTATAAACAATTTCGAATACGTTCAGTGGCAAGTAAAGTTTGGTTTCTAATTCATGTTAATTATTTTAGTCAATTTCCTGCGGTGGCCCCGAGAGGCCAAACGGACTACAACTTAAGAAAACACCAGCAATAAGAAAACCACTGCAAAAGCAAACAAAACACAACGGAAATAGGAAAAACGAAAGTGGAAATGGGGGAAAAAAACAGATTTCCAAAAGCACAAGGGAAATGTTTCTGGGGAGACAATAACCCAACGGACCAGTTGCAGTAACTAAAATATGCTCAGAATTGCGCTGGGAGACACTTAAAAGAAGTGGAGGATCTATCGGTTTTATGAGGAAAGAAAAGATGAGAGGTAAGTGTGTTAGCCTAACTATTAGCCTAAAAATCCGTCATCAGTATTATATGAATAATGAGATTAAAACACACTTACCTAGCATATTTTGGTTCCTGCAACTGGTCCGTCGGGTTATTGTTTCCCCAGAAACACTTCCTTTGTGCTTTTGGAAATCTGTTTTTTCCTATTTCCGTTTCTGTTTTTCCTATTTCCGTTGTGTTTTGTGTGCTTTTGCAGCGTTTTTCTTATTGTTGGTGTTTTCTTAAGTTGCAGTCCGTTTGGCCTCTCAGGGCTACTGTAATTTTCTCTTAGACTACATCACTATAACTACTACTCTTTAGACAGCAGGTCTAATATCTGAAACATTAGATTTACTTTGTCATAATCTTCTTTCGGTCGGTGGCTTTAGAAGTCACCAAATGGGATCACATGCCTCCGCACCTAACCCTCTGCATATCCTCCTTCACTAAGTGCATGAATCGTCTCTGTGGTCTTTGTCTTTTTCTCCTGCCTGGCAGCGCCATATTCAACATCATTTGCTGGGGTTAAACTGGGTCAGAATGATCTGGAATAGCCTTCAGTTAATAAGTAATTAAATGTGATAGGTTGATACAGGTTACTCTTAAATTAGTTAATTTTGTGTGTGGGTGAGTGTGGGTGTGACTAAGTGAACGTGCGCTGCAGCTTGTCATTGCTTCCAGTGAGGGCATAGATATATTTGCTCAGTAATAAGAAAATAAAGATGTCCCACAGCTGCTAACGGATTCAGCTCATCTTTTCTCCTTCTCATCTTGTGATGTGTTTTTTGGTGTTAAAATATGAAGTGCCAGGTAATTTCAAAGCGTTCAATTTCAGCTCAACAACCAAACACCGAAACTGTCTGTGAGCTAAATGTATCGTTGCTGTATTTCCCAGGGAGAGAAAAATGGTAATGAAGAGAGGACAGGAGTGGAAGACCAGAGTGCCTCTCTAACTTTGTCTCCATACTGCTCGACCTGAGCTGTCCCTGTGATACACTGCTTTCTAATCTTCTCCATTCTGGTCACTTCCTATGAAAATTAGCTTAACTTCAATTCTGCCACCTCCATCTTCACCTCCTTTTTGTCAGTGCCACTGTCTCCAAACCAGACATCATAGCAGGTCTCATTACCATCTTATAAATCTCTCCTTTCACTCTTAGTGCTGTCCTTCATTCACAGATACCTCCTGACACTCATCTCCACTCTTTTCCCACCTCTCTTGTGCACTGTCTGTTACTTTTAGATAACTGACCCTAGCTATTTTAACTCTCCCACCTTCACTACCTCACTGTTACACCTGCTTCCATGTCCATTTTCAACTTCTTTCCTTAGAACCTAAACATAGGTAAACCTGCTTAACTGAAGAGTGATCGATGTAATTGAAAGATCTAATTTGAGACAGAAGTCAAGATTCCAGTCCATTTAAATTGAATTGTAATTAATATTATTTCATAATAAAATCATATTTTTGAACATTTTATTAACTTTTTAAAAATTTTAAATAATGTATAGAATTAAAATACTTTTGAAATGTTTTTATCGTGATAATAGTAATAATAAATTATAAATATGTTTTATAACTTTTATTAAAAATATAGAAAGAACAGATTTTTTCTATTTATTGTTATTAATAATTATATAATGCCAGACTCTTATTTTCATGTTGATGATAATGATGATGTGTTTGCTGGTTTATAGCTCTTTTTTTTGTTTGTTTGTTGTTGCTATCATAACGTTTCTTCTTTATTTATTGATTTATTTATCATAAAGAGCTGATCAGCTGTTATAGCTAGAAAAGAACAAAGAGTTAAAATGATGAGAAATGGTCTTCTAATCTCATCTTAATGTGACATGAACTGTTGATCATTGAATTGTATGGTACGGGCACCCTGCATAGTTTCCTTGTCTTGCTTGGGTGTTGCACTGTGAGGATTTGGATGTTAATGCACTGGTAATACTTATTTGTCGATATTCAGTATTATATTACTGTAATACAACAGTTTCAATTTTTGTGTACTTTTAGGCACAATGTGGCACCATTGCTTAAACAGTTTCTGAGCTTTGTGCGTCATCCTCCGCTGATCCCAATAAACATTTTCGACTTTCGCAGCTTTTCAAATTAAAGCAAATCTTTGCAAAAACTGTGCAGAAAGCATGCTCAGCAAAAATATTATCTATTTGCTCTGAATGTTGAATTGTTATCTTTTCGTTGATGGATGATGAGGAAATCTGTTTGCGACATAGTATTTAAATGCTATTCATATTTTCTTCATGATTATTGGTGTGAGAGCAGGCTGCTGCCTTAAGACAAAACTCTCACAGGGACGATCACAGTGTGATGGGTCTGACTGACTCCTCAGAGCTGAACCGTGGCTTTGCTCTGTGACAGGACCAAGAGAAATGGAGGAAGCAAGTTTCTGTGGCAGATGCTGGGCTGTCTCATATTGTCTCACATGGGACTTAACACATTTAGTACCCCATGGGGCTCAACAAAAAAAATAATGGCCTCTCTATAAAAACACAGGCGCATCCCTCAGCTGTTCGATAGGAAGCAGTTTTGTTTTTATTTTTTGTGTTTGGTATATTTTAAGACGGATCCCCGTCGTGCCCTCCTGGTGCCCCCTGAGGCTGACTGCACACCACAGATTGCTTTCTGCTGGCTCTCTGGATACTGTTAGACTGGAAGAGCCTGTGAGCAGTGCCTGTTCCAGCCTTTTCCACCCTGCCGTCTCTTCTCCCGCTTTATGGTGAAGCTGCCCTGACCAGCTGGTGGAGCTGGGTAGCTGCAGGCTGCCTTGGACTCCGATCAAGTATTGATGTCTGGCTTTTTGTGCTGGCTGACTCACCAAAGACGAGCTCTATGAGACAGAGAGAGAGAGAGAAGCATTCTGGAGAGGATGGTGGTTCAAAGGAAGTTTGCATAAAAATTAAAGAGCTAATTGCAGTGTCTTGTGCCAAGATTTCTTACATGCATATTTAAATAGAAACTTTTACCTAACTTATTGAAATACACCCAAGTCCGTGATATACTCGAACCATTCACTTACTTCAGATTTGATCTTCAATGTATTTGTAACATGCGTGACAAATTTTCTCTTTTTGAAAGATATACCAGCAGAAGAAAACTGCACGAAATCGCTTACTGTGTATGCCTGTGTTTACCCGCTAATATGTCCAGGCTCATCAGCGGCGGGTGCTTTGGCAAAGGAGTGTGCGAAAACTAATCATGGTTGCTGACCTTTTCGAGTTCCATCATGCTGTGCATGGATAATCTGTAGGCAGGCTGTTGTCAGTGTGCATGGGTCAGACGAGGAGGCTAAGGTTCCAGAACTGTTGGTTGTTGGTTTTCTTTACTAACAGTAACATAATAAACTTATAAAGCATAATTGTTTGTGTTAGTTTGCTCTCAGAAAAAGTAAATTAAAAAGACAGTGATCCTATTTCAGAATACTGACCTTTAAAAAGTGCAGACTGAGCTAAATTGCAGCACTAATAATCCTGAAAAAAAGGTTATTTTTACAGAGTTCCCTCTGCGTTGACAAAAGATGTACATAAGAAACTTTTAAAACTCTTTAAATGTAATCCACATTACACTAGTGGTACACCATGGTGTTTACTGCCAAGTGGCAAACCATCGGGACTAAAAATGAAGCCAATGCAAAAGTGTCTACTCCTCCAATAGCCACGTCAGGCTGCCCCTAGAAGCAAGTTAATCCCCATAGGCTCACATGTTAAAGTGCAAAACTTAAACAATGAAACTACAGTAACATGTTTGCATCCCGGTTCAAAAAATGGTTATAGTCTGTAGCTTGCTTACCCTCTCATTACACCAATGTTTAATTCTTCCCTTTGGATTTGGCTTAAAGTTATTGACCTACGTGCAGTTGGTGCCTTTTGTAGAAGTTTTACTACAGTTATCTATGATAACAGTCGTGGGAGATATGTGTTCCAGTTTTTGGTATTGCACCAATTTATTAGTCTGTTACTTTGTGTTTTTGAGTAACAGACTATTAGTTATGTCACAGTAGCTAAATCCTGTATATACAGTTGACGGTTTCCAGTGAAGTCCAGAATGGACCAAACAAACATTGGCTCTAAAAGGGGGAAAAATGGAAAAGAATACAAATGGTTACAATTAGCAGTTTTACCTTTGTGCTGGTCCTTTTCATTACAGACTAAACTTACATTCACAATGCAAAATATCTCCTTTTTTGTGGAACCAAACTAGAGCTTTACAAACTGTTTAATGTTCTTCTGTTTGAAGTGAAACAGTGTTGCTGACTTAGTAGATTGATGAGTTGATGCTCGCTGGTTTGTATAGTTTGCTAATGACATCAAACCTAATGTAAAAACTAATTCTCTTTAAACTTCTTCAAGCATTTTTGTTTTTGTGGTGTCTCCCCACTTTGCTCCTGTGAAATTTTCAGCAAATAACTTGCCAAAACAAAAAGATAAAGAACGTTTCTAATTTTCTGTGGACAATGTAATTTAATATGATGTAATATATGATATTGTTGTCTCCTGAGCAACTATGCCATGCTGTTTTAAGTTGCTACCACAACTTTATATAATCTGAACTTTAAAAAAAAAAAAGCCTACAGCTTACATAATCGAGCCATCATTCTGCCATTTTCATAACAATTTGTTTTGCTTTGTTTGTATAGAAATTAAAACACTTTCATTTTTTTCACGTTTCTTTTTTCATTTTTTCTTTTCCCATATCTTTCACTTTCTTGTGCAGACTCCTGCATATGTTTACCTGTCTTTTTTCTTTAGTGTGATACAAGTTTCTGCATTTTATTGAGAAATGTTAACGTGTTTCACTCTGGCAGACCTATATTTACATCCTGCTTTGTATCTCCTCATGTCGTACTGATGGTGTTTTTGTACCTGCTGCAATTTAAATGGTTTCACTTTCGTCCCTTTCACCCCATTTGCTCAATTCTTCTACTACACCATATATTTTCTTTTCTGCCATCACTTGTGGAGTAGACACCCAGCTTCCTCAAGGAATCATTACACATTCTTTCAAGCTTGGCACAACAACAAAAAATAAAATCTCAGGCTTCTTTACAACCATCTAAACAGAATGAATTCATAGGTGTCTGCTCTTATACAAATGCCTCTTTGCAGTGTTTGATGTAAAAATTAAACTTATTGCAATTTCATAACATTCATGTCATTATAGTACAGTTAAATTGTTTAGAATATATTTGATTGCCGGAATCTACAACTTTTTTCTTTTTCATTAGTTCAAGGAAAAGTCTTTATCTGTAAAAACCACTAAAATCAGTGAGACTACACCTATACAGTCATATGAAAAATTACCAACTTGCAGACTGCTACAGGGTTTAAGAGGTTAAGTCAGATACAACTTAACCTAATAATGAATAAGACTGACCACTTCTAACAGAAGTTTTTGTCATTTTACTGGTTTGGAGAACTCGGTTGTGTTTTAACTCAAACTAATTAAAACACTATTGCAGAACCTCGAGAGCTGAGCATAAACAAATGCTTTCAAATCTCAATGAGCAGAACAACGTTGTAAAGAGGGGGTCAAAATTTCTCTGTAATAAAGTAAGGGCCTGATAATGTCACACAGATCAATGTATTGTTGCTAAATGTGGTTCGACAAGCTACTGAGTCAGGTGGTGTACTGACTGCATCAGTTTTAAAGATTTATTGGTTTCTTTTCTCATTTAATATTATCCTTACTGAGTCAACACACATATAGACAGGATTATTTTTATAGACGCAAGGGTGAAAAGGTAATGTGTTTGTGGTGTCCGATATCAGCCTGCTTTTGTATAATTTCTTTAGGGAAGTAACCAGATGATATTGTGCGTGTATCGCCTCCTCATGTCAGTGATGAATCAACTTGAGATGCAGACGGACACATGCTATGTTTTGCGGTAAAAACATAAATCACTGTATCATATTCTCAGCTCAGAGACCACAAATGTGTGTATTACTTGAAGGCTACACTGAGGGTTTAAATGCCTTTTAGTTCCTGTCTGTTACCTGGAAAGTAGAAGTGCACCTCTGCCACACACAAACACAGGATGGATGAAAAGTGTGTGCTCGAACTTGAAAAGTGAAAGCCTTTTACTTCAGTCTTCATTGCAACATTTATTTGAAATATTTATTTCCAAATGTGATGAATCTATATGAAATTGTCTTAATATATGAAGGCTGCAAAACAGTTTTTGATGTTAGTAATAAGCTGTACTGTGGTTAGCTGGATGAACTCGAACTAGCGACCTTTTACTTAACTTGAAGTGAAGCGAAAAAGTAGTACTGTACTTGAAGTGGTACTGTAAGCTGGATTTTGTTATTT
Organism: Pundamilia nyererei; assembly: GCF_000239375.1. NCBI lineage: Eukaryota > Metazoa > Chordata > Actinopteri > Cichliformes > Cichlidae > Pundamilia > Pundamilia nyererei. The sequence continues at coordinate 3,338,538 of NW_005187419.1, forward strand.
TAAGAAGGGGCTTAGGGTAGCTAATGTACTTTAGGCCCGCTGGCCTGAGCTTCATATTTACCACATATGATAGTAGAGTGGTTTCCATCTTCATAGCTTTGAAATGTGTCCCAAAATGTTCCTTTACTTTGTTACATCATCAGAGAGTAAAAACTGTGCTCTCTTTGTGAGCATCTTACAGACATTTCCCACATTTCCTATTTCACCTTTACTGTAGGCACTGTCTTAGTTTATGAGCATCCACAAAAGCTCGAGTTTTCTTTGATGGGCCGAATATTGTTTCATTGAAATCCGCAGATAAAACATGTCTGCCTTTGGTAATGTTTATGCTAATACAGGATAAGCTGCAACTGTACTCGACGCTTTCTAAATCTTGAAGTCTACATTAAAACCCTTCCACGTGGCTGCTTTTTTTTTTTTTTTTTTTTTTTTAAACAAAAAGATGGGACAAATCATCCCCTTTGTGCTTTAGGTGGTGACTCACACTGTGAAAAGTGATCAAAAAAAAGGTTCAACCAGGAACGAAGACACAGAGAGGCAGATACTTCTGCGTCAGATAGATTTCGGGAATTCTCTGTGAGGCTTTTATGTTGTTTAAACTCCATGCTGGGTGTAAATTTTCCACTACTGCTGCACAAATAATCCCCAGGGTTGCAATAATTAAACCAGCAGGGGAGAGTGAAAGAGGATCAGTGTTTCCTATGTGGCAACAGAAGCATCCCCTCTGTTGTCAGACTGGCTGACCACAGCAGTCAGGAGCTTATTGACAACATTTATGGCTTCACGTTACTTAGTGCTGTGCAAAAGGCATCTTGTTATTGTGTAGTTTTACGTGTAATTTCTAAGAAACACTTCAGTTGTGTACATGTAATGTGTGCACCTGTTTGTGATCAGGTTATTGGAGGTTATATTTGAATAAAAGAATCATTCTGTGTTTCCAAACAGACCGAGAATGTGAAATCTCTGCATTATTATTGTAAGCATAACAATGTAGAATATTTGAGTTTGATGAAATGGTGCCATCACATGAATAATTCATGGTGAAAACATATTATTTCAGTAAAAAGATAAGTCAGTATGTGTACACGCTGATATAGAATCTGCATTTACTGCTGCCATCACTGTAGAATAAGGTGATTCTAAGATGATTGTATCCTGCAAGCTGAAAATACTCACTGATGAGCTTCACCTTATACAGGCACCCTGTAAGGGTACACAATTCTGGGAAAAATATGTATATTAAAATAGCTTCATCAATGTTTTGAGAGAAGAAAAATACCTTAAAATGTTTGTTAGACCTTAAGGATAAACAGGGTGCGAATCAGTGAATGTAGCATTGCTGCAGGAAAACTCTGTGTAGTTATTGTGAACTAATGAGTAAATAGAGGCATTTGTTTGAATTGTAAATATAAATAATAGATCACTCGAGTTTCTGTCCAGCCAATCAACTATACCACTTGACTCGGTACGCCATGCTTTTGCCTTTGTTTTAGCCTCAGGCTTCTGCTTCGATGTGTTCTGCATGTTTTGGCTTTAACGAGTGATGATTTGAGATACTGTTGCCTTGCTATTGGCTCGAAGTAGTCGGACTATTCTCCTCTGACCTCTGGCATCATCTTGTTTGCAAGTGGTCAATATATACGCACTTTATTTATTTTAGCTTTGTTTTTGGAACTGGCAGCTACTCAAATGTCAGGATTTTGATTTCTGTCTGCTTTCCATTTACAGTTCGAGTAACACTGAGAGATTGGATTTGAGCAGATTTTGGTTGCATGCATGAAAAGTCCTGAAGCCAATTTTGAAAAATTCAGCTATTGTCTGATGGATTTTTATTTATTTTTTTATATTTACCTGCATCAGTTGCTGGCAGTGGAAATGGGAAGTTTTTTTGTCTGGATGTTTTCACTGTCTATGCCACAGACCTTGAAAAATTGGTTATTAGCCCACAATGCTAAATACACACACATATGCAGACACATACTCAGATTTCTGAGCTTTTCTGGTTTAAAAACCACCATTGCAGACAAAAACAAGTAAATGAAAGCTCTGTAGGTGTGAACTAAAATGGTAACATTACAGCAGTGAAAGGTGATGTATATAGATAGATATCTCTATCTGTCTGTCTGTCTGGCTTTGCATGAATGATTCAAGGTTTCTGAGGCATTATATAAAGGCATAGTATATATTTCAAGGTTTTCCCTCTGTATTTCTCTTCATCCCACTTGGCATGGCTGTCAGTAAAAGTAAATTCTTCCCATTTATCCTGAAGTTTGCCAGACCTTTAACTTCACAGAGAATAAAGAGTAAATAGCATGTGGTTGAAGCTATCCTTTAAATATAAACTGCACCTGAACTTTGTTTTTGAATATGGCTTATATGCAGCCAGGTAATGCTAATCAGATTAATTTGATTAATTGATTATCAGCAAGTGTGACCACTGCTATGAAAGCAAATGTTTGGGCATTATTCCGGTCTGCATCACTGAGGTATGTTAGCACAATGCCACAGTCGTAAATGTTCAAGACAGAAAAAATTGAACACATTTATAGATGTTTGGAAGGTTTACCAGGAATATGGTAGCCTGGGTCATGCATAATTTATGGTTCTGTGATTATGTCTGTTTGCTTGTCTATTTCCTGGTGGATTTCATGCAGAGAGGTTTTCATTCAACACAAATATGCTCCTGTGCAGTCCTAGAAAATCCCAACTGCACGTTGCTGGATGTGGATAATGCCGCATGTCAGCTGAATGCTTGACAAGTGAGCGGGAACAGAGAAGGGAGTAGCAGCAGAATTTACCAGGATTTTAAAAATACAACATGAAAAGTACAGAGTGGCTTCAGTGGACACTTCATTCTGTTTCACTGGAGCTCTTTGCATGTTATAACTCCGCTCTCATCCGCAGCTTTCTGATGAACCAATAACAACACAAACAAGAGTATCCCACAGATCAGTTGTCTCACACTCTTTATATACTGCCACTATCAAGAACACGCTCTCCTTGCAGTGTTGCATTTTAACAAATCGCAAGACTTCTGGACCAGAGGAGACCAAAGTTGAGGTGCATGGTTATAATGCTTAGTAACGTGTATGGAAAACCCAAAGAAAGCATATCAGCACAAGGTGCTACAATTGCCCAGTCAAAGTCCAGAATTCACATTAATTAAAATGCTATTGCAGAACCTCAAAGAGCCGAGCATAAACAAATACTCTCAAATCTCAATGAACAGAGCAACGTTGTAAAAAGAGGGGTCAAAATTCCTCTGTAATGGGAAAAGAATCAAGGTGCTGCGATGACCCAATCAGCCCGATTGAAGTGCTGAGAGATCTGAGCATAAACAAATGCCTGCAAACCTCATTGAACTGAAGTAACATTGTACAGACGAGTGAGTCGAAATTCCTCCACAGTATTGTGAGAGACTGATAAAGCCATTTTTACAAAGTTGTGTGTGACTAGTCATATTTTGACCATCATAATAGCCCTGGGGCAGACCCAAGACATGCTGAAGAGATTATCTCTTTGTTGGCCAGGAAAGGCTGAGGAGTTGGCCGGGGAAAGAAAAGTCTGGGCTTTTCGGCTTAGGTTGCTGCCCCCTCGACCTGGCCCCGGATAAGCAGAAAAGGATGGATGAATGGATGGTCATATTTACGTGAGTGTGACTGTACCTGTGGTACTGCACAGGTACAAGAACCGTAAATTGGAATTTGTCACAGGTTGTAACAGAGTGCTTAGTCATGTGTAGAGATGAACTGTTGTAATCTGCTACCTGTACTGTAATGCTTGTGTTACTGTTTTATATGCTGCTTTAATTGATATTCGGCAGAAAGCAACTGTGTAAAATAACTTAAAGTTTGTGTTTTCTGATCATTTTATTTCAAATTGTTATTCAGTCCATCTGAGAGTGTGTATGTGTATATGATCCCATTTTATCTTGGCAAAAAGGGGCTTTGTAATCAGACAACAGATATTATTTAGAAAAGCTTTATGTTGAGAAAACTATCCCAGTTTAAGATTTCAGTCGCTTACGATAAATCCAAAGAAGCACAATACAGGGCTACTTTGACTGCTAAGGCTGAATACTTTTGAAGATTTTTGGTACAGATCACATGTATATTAACACATTATCCACTTGAAAATGGAAAAGAAAGCTGTAGATAATAAATTTAACCCTAAATTTCCAAAGTATCATCTGCAGACAGAGAAGCATAAAGGAGGACATTTACCATAGCCGGCAGTTATTTAGCTCAAACTAAAATTCTAATTCAGAGCTTTGGTGGATTTATGAAACTGCCATCTCTGTTGACTGTTTGTACCTGGTCAGCAGAGCTAGGATAAGTGAAAAGCTGACAACCAGAAATTTCCTAAACTGAAAATGAAATGGGCTTGCCATCAATGCCTTCTGTGAATTTCTCACACAGAAAGCTTGCTAGAACATAAAATCTGCAGTAGATCCTCTGAGTCACATGATTTATTCATGTCATTTTGCTGTCAATTTTGCCGACTCTGGTATGACTCACAGGACTTCAGATGTTGGGGCAAAATCTTGTCATGCAAAGAGGAAACACAAATAGAGGCTTTAATCACAGAGCCTTGAGCATATACACTACACACAGATACACACTTCACTGTAGCCTCAAAAGGTGTTATGATGCAGAAGAAGGCTACAAATGAGTGACTTTGTGATTTGTAAAAGTCAACAGACTCCGACGGGGAGGTGACAGAGCTCTCCTTCTAAATCTGGGCCCCCATTAACCCGCTTGGCTGTGACTTCCAGTCTCCTTCGCTGCCATTCTGTGTGACTCCAAGGCTAGTGGGATGCCCAGACAGGGCTCGTGATGAGTGGGGCTGACAGTGGGCCAGCCCCAGCATGTTATCCAACATCCGGCTTGTTTTCCTCCATCTCCCTCTCTTCTTACCTCCCTCCGGTTCTGCATCTAACTACTGAATCACAGATGAACATCAGCTGATGGAAGCAGACAGCCTGTCTGACTGCCTGCATGTGGACGTACTAAATGTCCTGACTTTTACATACTAATGCAGAGGTCAGGGATCATGAGTGCTGCAACACGTGACTATTAGAAAGAGAAAGGATGTGCTAGCATGCATGTGTATGTCGTTAATCTACATTCAGTATATACAGACTGTTCTGGAGAAAATTTGTTTACCTCTTGCGATTTTCTCCATTTCTGCATCAGTATGACTGAAATCATCATATGATTTTTACACAAATTCAAAAAAGTAATATAGGAAAACCCAGTTAAACAATAATTTAACACTGTTATCCATTTATTGAAGAAAAGGTCCAATGTTGTCTATCTATGAGGTCAGAAAGTATGTAAACCTTTGCTTTATATATCTTGTGTAACCCACTTGCAGCAGTCATAATGGCAGTCAAACATTTTCATTTAATAGTGATTAGTACTGCACACTGGCTTGGAAAAATTATTACGTATATCAGTGTTCAGAACATCTTCAGTTCCAAGATTTTGTTTGTTTGGTTTGTTTCAAAGCATCATTTTTTTTCTTCTGTAACTATTTTTAATGGTTTAGTGGGGGAAGTTGCTTCTGCATGACCCATTTTGTTTTTAGAGGCAGGTAACAGAAGTATGTATGACATTTTCCTTTAGAATTTCATTTAAACCCCCATTGCTCCATCAGTAGAGTGACAAATCTTCCTTGGCCAGATGCAGTGGAACAGGGCCGGCCCACGACTCTCCCATAGCCAGGTTTCACAGATGGAATAAGGCTCTGATGCTGGAATGCAGCGTTTTCTTTTTCCAAACAGAACACTTCTCATTTTAACCAGAAATTTCTAATTTGGTCTCTGATATGTTTGCAAAGCATTGTTGAACAGCCCTCTGACTTCTTCATGCAATCTTTAAGCCTCACTAGCCACTTCATCAAGTACTGTCTCATCAGCCAATCATATGTCAGCAACTCAATGCAAACCATGTAGACATAATTAAAAAGACCTGATAAAATTCGAACCATGCATCAGAATGGAGAAGCGAGGTGATGTCAGTGATTTTAAGTGTGGCTTCAGTGTTAGTCCCAGACAAGCTCGTCTCATTATTTCAGAAACTGCTGGTCTGCTGGGATTTTCCCACACAGCCATCTCTAGGGTTTAAAGAGAAAAGGAGAAAATATCCTGTGAGCAACAGCTTTCTATGTTTATATTCATTCCCTGGATGAGGAGCATGTAGTTATTCATAGGTTACAGTATGTCACTTCTTTAGCCTGATAGGTTTCTGGGAGAAAATATCCTGTTGGTCCCTTTGACAACTTAATATAAGAGGAAGGCAACGCTTGAATAACCACTCATTACAACTAAGATATGCAGAAGAGCATCTCTAAATGGACAAAATGTTAAACAACAGCAGGAGACCACACAGAGTGCCACTCCTGTCAGCTATTAACAGGAAGATGAGGCTACAGTTGACACAAACTTCGAATGGGTCAGAGTCTGGTATAAACAACAAGAAAGCATGGATATATCCTGCCTTGTATCAATGGTTCAAGCTGGTGGTGCTGGTGTAATGGTGTGTGATATTTCCTCACGACACTTTGGGCCCCTCGGTACCAAGTGATTGTTCGAATCCAGACTCTTTAGACATGTTTAAAGAAAGAGAAAAATAATGTTCTTTACTTTTTCTAAAGACCTGTTTGTGTTCTTTAAATTGAAATTTATAGATTTTTTTTTTTCTGTTTTGAATAAAACCTTGTTTTTGTTTTTATCCTTGTAGAGCTCCAAATCTCTTTATTCATCATATGAAACCTTCACCCTTAAACTCTATGGATGAGGTGAAGCTTCACATTCATAGAAAACCTTTTTAAGCAAAATGTTTTGAGCAATGATGGTAGGCAATTATAGGATGCCATCAAGAGCTCCTATGCTGTGCACTTTTTCTTCCCTTTCTTCCGTACGTCCTTGTGCAATCTGAAAGAGCAGCTTCAGTTTCAGCACTCAGGTGTATCAGAAAATGATTTGCTAAATGAACAAGTTGAATGTGCATGCTCGAACACCGAAGGAATGGTAGAAGAGAAAACGCATGTGCAGACGGGCAGAGAGGCGTCATGCGGAGAAGAAAATCTAATACGTGATGTGGAGTGACACGTTGCTTTTATGTCGCAGTGCTGTAGTGGCAGCACCCAGCGGTGAGCCTGACACCCTGCTGAACATGAGACGTTTGGTTTAAGAAACTGAAACTGGGCTGAGAGAGGGAGATGAACAGGGCCTGTCACCAACATCATCATCATCATCATCTGGGCCAAAAGTACTAAACACTTATCTTCTTTTGTTATCTTGTTTTAAAACATGTTTTTTTTTGTTTGGTTTTGAAAACCGTCAAATGCTATCATGTCAAATGCTGCCCATCTTTTTTTCTTATATACTACAGATGTGTTGCACATCATGGTATTCAACCAAACCAAAAAATGTAGTTACGTTTATTCAAATTCCGTAGTTTTATATTAAATTGTTGAGGGGCAAATATAGAATGAGTTTTCTATTCCTTCCCTGGATGAATTTTTCAAGAGCATGCAGGGGTTTTTTTATTTTTTTATTATTATAGTTTACATTATGTCACATTATTTTACAGATGCGGAAGGCGAAAGAAGACCTTTTTTCTTCAGCCTGACAGCTACAGTGGGGAAAATAATTATTTAAACTCCTGCTGAAATTGTATGTTGGCTCACTTACAAAGAAATGAACAGTCTCTAATTTTATGGTAGTTGAACTTTAATGAAGGGAGACAGAATATAAATCAAAAACGCATTGCGTGAAATTTATCAATTGGTTTGCATGTCGCTAAGTGAAATGAGTATTTGATCCCCAAGTAAAACATGACTTGGTACTTAGTGCTGTGCTGCCAACAAGGGTTTCTCTAAGGTTTCCAAATATCTAAATTCTTTAGGTTTCTAGGCTGCTGCTTGGCAACTTAAAGCTTCAGGTCTCTCAGCTGATGTTCTGTAATACTGAGGTCCAGAGACAGTCTAGGCCACTCCATGATGTTTTATATTTCTCTATTAAAATGAAAATCTGGCTATTCCTTCCTTTCTTTAGTTGAGCAAGTTTAGCAGCGGATCAAATAATTATTTCCAGCCAATGTATTTTTTAAAATCCGATTTCTATAGTCAAAATGCCTGATAGTTGTGTTGAACAAATGTTTAGCCACTCCGTTTACACCTGCAAACACATTTATTTTTAATTTATTTATTTTTGTTTTGGTAATCTTGCCTTAATCGCAGCAATCTGTTCTACTCATTGACATTTCATATAAGTTTGAGTAAGATTTATTACGTCTAACCTATAAGAACTATTGCTGTTTGTCACTATTGCTCGAGAACACTGATCTCAGTGATCCTGAAAATGACCAGCAATGGCTCAATGCCACCACTTGCTTTTACTTTGACAGTGAAGAATTTCTTGCCCTTCTAAACCATGGTCATCAAAAATATATTCAGCTGTCTGAGCTTTTGTACACTTTCATCCTGCTTGCAGTATAAGGTGAGGTATTCTTTTCAAAATATGTGTAAACATTGCCAAAGTCGACCCCTGTCATGGTTGTGATGCAGATCTTTTGTCCTCTGGGGCTCTCAGATCATCTGCTGCCTTCTCACCTTATCCTTATCTCCTTTTCTGTCCCACCAGTCCTCTTCATGTCCTCATCCATGAATGATTTCTGAAGTCTTCTGCTTTCCCTCTGACCTGGCGGCTTTATATTCAACATCCTTTGTCCTTATATTGACTATCCTATATACATGTCAAAACAACCATAAAAATTCTTGACTTGAGTTCTCTATCTGAAATACTCATTTCTAATCATGTCTATCTTGGTTGCTACCAGTGAAGCTCTTAGCATCTTCAGTTCTTCCACCCCCAGCTCAGTTTTCAGACTTTTTGTTAATGCTACCATCTCTAAACTATACATTGAAGCAGGTCTCACTTGCTTCTTTTTCTGTCACAAATTACCTCTGACAATCTCGAGCCACGTCACTCTGCCTTCACTCTCTCCATCACCTCTTTTGTACACTGTCCACTGGTTTGCTGTTGACCCCAGGCATTTAAAGCCATCTACCTTCACTACCTCAACTCCTTGCCCCTTCATTGTAACACCCGTTTACTGACTTTCATTAGGTTTCTCTCCAGAGCATACCTCCACCTCTCCAGGTTCTCTTCTACCTGCTCCCTTCTCTAGCTACAGCTCACACTGTCATCTGCAAACATCATTGTCCACGGTCACTTCCGGCTCTGGCTAACCTTCCCTGTCAACCACTACATCGCCATTACAAACAAAAAGCGACTAAGAACCACTCCCTGATGTAATCCCATCGACAGTTTAAAATGGTGTAATAACTTAATTCACTATGTAATTTTAATGTTGAAAGTATGGATATCTATACCAAAAGGGCTTGCTTCTCAGATTAAGTAGAGATTATAAGTTTAGACCTTTTTATATGACTGCTTGCTTTTAAAAATATTCAACATATCCTCAGTTGCCACTTTTAATTCTGAGTTCAAAACTGCCTTAATTATGTGGTGCGTTAAATTTAACAAGGTTCTGAAACACTACTCAGACATTTTTGATTATACTGACACAATGGAATCACGCAGTTGCTATCGAATTGTTGGCTCCACATCTATGAGGCAAATCTCGGATTCCATCGCATCCCAAAGGTGATCCGTTGGCTTGAGGTCTAGTGACTGTGGAGGCTATTTGATTACAGTGCACTCCCTGTCATGTTTGAGATGATTTCAGCTTTGTGAAATGGAAGCAGCCATCACAAGCTGAGCAAACGGTGGATATAAAGGTCAGCAACATTGCTCAGGCAGGGTGTGGTTTTTAAGCAATGCACAATTGGCAGTTTTCTATTCAGTTTTATTTATATAGCGCAATCAACCTACAATAGGACAGAAAAAACCCCAACTATGATACAACCCTTTATGATGAAGCATTTGGCAACAGTGGGAAGGAAAACAGATTGAAACTGCTCACAGAACTGGGCTCAGGGAGGACCAGCCGTTTGCCATGACAGGTTGGGGGGTGAGACGAAAAAAAGAAGAGAGCCAGAGTTTAATACTAACTAATGATTAGATGTAAAGTGGTGTCTGAACACAAAGTGAAAAGGGATGAATGAAGAAAAAACAGTGCATTGCAAGAAGCTAATAACTAATAAATTAATTGCTAATAATTAGTACTGAATTACACTCAATGTTTGATGCCCCCCACTGCACAGTAGATTTACCTTATTCTTGATTTGAAGACAGAAATCAATTTTTGTTTTGTTTGGCTGAGAACATTAAGGATAATAGCTAGCATTAGTTTCAATCTAAGCAGTAAAAGTTGGAATGGCATCAAAAATTGACAGCCGCTTGTTTAAATGCTCCAGCTGTCACTGTGACGATGGCAGGAAGTGTTATTTAAAATGAAATTTTCTCTGAAACAGCAAATCTGGCAGATCGTTTGTCACGTGGTTTTAACTATGAGGCCCAGTCGTCTGAGGGGAACGCCGAAGGTCAGTGCTTTTGTTTAGTCTGAGTGCTTTTGTGATCTATTTTCAGTAATTTTATTTTTTCCTAAGTGCACATCCAGTGTCTGTCTCTCCTTCTTCACTAAGAGGGTACCCCGCTGTGAGTTCACCGCTGATCAATTTAATTACCAAAAAAGTCTTATATGAAAAGGTCAGGATGTGGAAAAATTGAAATCCAAAGATGCTTATCCTCTTTTATTTAATAGAATAGATACATTAACTACAAAAATTAAGTTGTTTACATTTTATGTCATCATTATGATGTTTTACTTTGTCCTACCTGTACATGTAAAGTCGTGCTTTCTAACAGTAGACTCTTATGGCAGCCCATGTATGTCAACAGATGCTCAGTTTCTCCTGCATGGCCACTGACTAGAAAAATCACCTGTCAGAGCAATTCATGGTGCTGCCTTTCAGGCCGATGGCTCGCTGTTATCGTATGGTAATTAGAAATGACAGCTGTCACAGATTTTTCCATGTGCTGGTATCTGGTTTTTGTGCTTGTCAGCTACTTCTGCGAAATACAGACACATGTTAAATGCTCAGCCTGATGATTTGTAATTTGCTTTGGCTTCTAGGTTGCTTTTAGTGCTTACAGGACCTGCTTGAGTGAAAATCCTGTAAGCCATACTGACTTTATTAAAAAAAAAAACAACCCACACACAGCAGCTTCTATAAGAAGAGTTAGTTGTTTCTGACATGTGTCACATGACTGGGATTGACTGTAAATTGTTTCATATAACAAAATGTTCCTCTGTTCTCTGTTTGCTCCTCATATTCCAAAGGAGAAGCAGTTAATCAATGGATGATGTATTAGAGAGCATTATGTCTGATGATGTTGGTAGGGCTGCAAGATGAGATGTGACCTCCACAGTAATAGTGTTTCTGAAGCTGTTTTGGAGAGCAGATTCATGGTTCAGGGGTATGTGATGGGGCTCGGTGACCCAGACACAATTGCTGGTGTAGTCCACGCATAAAGAACCCAGTGTAATACCAAAAAACTGCAAACCTGGGTTATTGTTCCAGTGTGGGCATTTTATTAAACCCATCATCATGCAGTTTTACTTGAGCTCCTTTTTTGAGAAACATTTTGCTTTTTCTGTTTTCTAAATTCTTTGAAAATCTCCTCTTGAAGGTAAGATGGAAGAAAAGAGATCATGTGTTTCTTTTTTGTTCTTCTTGTCTTGCTTAAAATATTAAATATGCTAATGAGGCATTGGGTGTGTAACAAAATTTCAGTGCTGCATAAAGTCGGCATCAAAATTCCTTCCTCATACCAACATAAACCAATTCAGCTTGTCTTTGCATATATTTAAAAGATATTTTTAATGTAAAAGGAATCTTGACATTACCAATTATTTTGTGTTTTGCTAGTTTTCAGGAATTTTATGTTTAAACAGATCAGTATGTCACTGTTTGATTACATTTGCATTAATTTGTTAAATATCTAATAGACGAAGTGGAGTTGAATTACCAAATAAGCATAATTCAGATTTAAGTAAAATTTCTTTCCGGTAGCTTAATGAAGATTTGCTGTGGAAGCAAAATATTACAAACTCTCAGTGCATGGAAAATAAAATTGCCTGTGGTGCGTCGTCTTAACGGTGTGTGGCTTTTGACGGTCTCTCCTGGAACTCATTCACACACAAAACCCCAACAATGGCTGTGTATAGACTAGAAAAAAGACAGCCAGAGGCTGTGTAAAGTGGGTGTAAATTTTGGCTGGCCTTTTTAAAAAGCTGTAGTAATTGTGGGCTTTAACCCTTTCCAAATTCAGACATAGGAGACGTGTGGGAGGACATAGTTTTCACATGCTGCTCAACAAGGCTGCGTACTGTTTAAAAACCTTCATCTTTTATGCTTATTTTCTGTTCCCAATGCATTGATTGTAACCAAAAGTAATTATTTTGCACATCAGGTTGTTAAACTCCACTTTTATTTAATAGTCCTACTTGCTTGCTAAAAGGCACCTCATAGCACAAAATACAAAACTGGAGCGTAGTCATGCAGGGATAGAAAAGGGCCTTCCACAAACTGTTTCCACAAATTTGAAAGTATTTAATTGTCACAAAGATCTTGCAATATGAATCTTAAGTGGAACAAAGAGGCCGACTCCATAACATTTCCCATGCCACCAAATTTTGTAGTCTTCACAGTGCAGTCATATATTTGCTAAACTCACTTGTCTATCAGACAGCATCTTGTCGCACCACAGAACAGATTTCCATGACTTCAGAGTCCAGTGGTGGTATGTTTTTCACCTCTCCATCTGATGTTTGGTATTGTACTTTGATGTAATAGAAGCAGTTGCTCTTTCTTGTGTTGTTGTAGCATTATGATACATAGCCAAACAGCACCATTATCAGAACTTGCTCCACCCCTACTGTATACTTATGTGCTCCCTGACGAGGTATACACTTTAATTAATTTTAATGAGCAAACTCTGGTACCAAATTCATTAATTTCTTGATAGTAAAGTCGGCTGGTCTTGGTCAAAAGTCTCTTGATGGTGGGCTGAGTACAGTGACTTGGTTGGGTTTTCTTCGGGCTTTTGTGAGATTTCAACTCGGTAAATAATTAACTTGTTAAACACAATTGTTGAATTATGCCACAAGATAATGCTGTTTCTCTTTAGTGCATTTTGAAGTACCTAACACAGTCCCTCATTGCCTATAAAATTTTAGCATGTTGTTTAACCCTACTTGATAGTATGTGATGGAGTCTGTTTCCAAAGTTTGGCCATATGACACTGTTAACATCACCAATCACATTTTCTTCATACGTGTTTGGTTGGTATGCAGAGCTGCAGCTGGGATTTACATATATAGATCTAAATTGACTGGTAAACAAAATGCTTTACTAAAATTTAAAGTTTTATGCACCTATATATATTTACACATCGATAATAAGTCCGGTGTTTAACGTTTAATTTTATTCACTTACTTTCCGGTCACATGGAACAAAATGTGATCTATTTTCTTTCTGAGCATCAACTGACTGTTGCAGTCCTTGAACACACATCAGATTTTCTTGTGTGTAACTGAGGATCTATTCATGCTGTCAACAGTGCCCGGAGAGTCGGGGGTTGCGTGCGCACTGCATGGGCTTGGATGGTCTTTTTGATCATGTTTTTCTGAGCCACGCTGTGGTGCGCTGTGAACAAAGACAGAAGGTTACGTGAGCAGCCAAATTGTTGGTGAACATTCAGGGTGAAATTATGTTTACTTTTCTCTGTAGAGATGGTTGAATCAGTCATCACATCAGAACAATCTAGATTGAATGAGATAGGTTGGCTGACACAGAAATTGCTTCCAAATTACCTTTGCAGTGACGAACAAGTTATCTGAAAACGATAAAACAATTATTCTTTACATATTGTTCAGTCAAAAAAGTAGTTATTTTAACTTATTATGTATTATCAAAGGTGATTCACATGTTTAGAATGAAAAACATTGTGTGTTAGAAGCAAGCAGCCCTATTTGACCGTTAAGGAACAGCAAACTTGATGGTCCAGCTGCTGCTTGACCAAAGAGCTCCTCAGGGGTCCCAGGTTACGCAACCTTTAACCCTTTAGACCCTAGGCTACTGATTGAAATATTGATGTAGGAGGAAAAATGCAGAAATGTATTCACTAAAAGCTACAAAACTATAAGGTCAAAATGATCAACCTCAGGCTGTATCAATGAGAAGTGCTTAACAGTTTAGCTTTTGCTTATCATCCATTCTAACAGAGCAAAACATTATATTTCAAATATCTGTTAAAGTTCTCAGTCATTCAAATCATCGTAGTCTGAGGAGCTTGGAAAGAAAAGCATCTGGACTTCTTCGAGTTTCTTGAAGATGTTTCACCTCTCATCCGAAAAGCTTATTCAGTTCTAAGAGCAACTGGTGGAGAGTCCCAGATTTTAAGTCCTATGGGAGTGTCCCCCAAGAGGGTCCTCTACCTAATCGCATGAGCCAAGGTGGGAAAATGGATGTGAGTGGGTGTTAAGGCGTCTGGGAAGGGACCTCAAAACTGGATTGTAGATGGCAGACAGTTGGTGTTGTAAGCCACCGCCTCTGTTCAAAGATGGTCGTTCACAGTGGATATAGAACAGAGGCGGTGGCTTACAACACCAACTGTCTGCCATCTACAATCCACTTTGGGTTCTCCTGTACTTGTCTTTCTGTTAAAAGAGAGTTTTTCCTTCCCACTGTCGCCGAGTGTTTGCTCATAGGATGTTTGATTTTGTGGAGTTTTCTCTGTATTGTTGTTGGGTCTTTGCCTTACAGTATAGAGCACCTTGAGGCACCTGTTGTTGTGATTTGATAGTATAAATAAAACTGAATTAAATTATATTTCCAAGTAACTGAAAAAGATAAAAGTAAAAATCTGTGACACTAATTGAATTTGTAATTTAATGAAACTAGTTTAAAAAGTTCTCAACTATACACAGAACCCTTGGGGCCGCATTAAGAAAAAAATATTATTGATCATTTTGAGAAAAAGTCGAAATGTCGAGATACTACCGTTGTTTCAAGCCAAAACTACTGTACCCTCTACAAAATCCTTTGTATCGATAAGATAGTGAGACAAATTGATTAGCCATCTTGTCATATCTTGTAATACAATATACATACTCTTTACTGCACGAGGCTGTAATCATCAATATCCTTGCATCTGTCCGTTATCAGCCATTTCATTTTGTACAAATCCAACCAACTCTTCCACGTTTGTGTTTTTTCTTTTTTCCCTTCTAACCATATGTAACAAAGAGAAGTAATCTCCTTGTAACTAAAACTGATCTCAGTAACTCATGTACACAAGGCATTTTGTAGAGGGTTTAGCATCCGTGGCAGGTTGTAACTGTAATATCCACTTTTCAGTTTGTTTGTTTTTTGTTTTGTTTTTGAAATTTCAACATTATTCTCAAAATGATCAAGGATTTTTTATTTTTTAATGTGGCCCTAATACTCCGACATAGTTTTATAGTGTTGCTTTCGTTTGTTTTTATTATATTGTATGGTTATGTGTTCATGCTTATATTTTGAAAGTTTACAGCTCCCTATCTGCATCACCCTAATTAAAAGAAAAAAAAAAGAAAAAGAAAGACTTGTACCTGTACATGGCAATTTAAAAAAAGAGTTGGCCAGCACAGGGGGTCTGGAACAGGAGCGTTGGCAGAGGGTGTCACAGCTGAGAAAGCTGCAGCATGTAGTAACAAACTTTAATTGGAGCAATGGCAAAGAGGCCATGGTAGGGTTTGTGAGGGATCGTGCAGGCAGGGGAGGCTATTGTGGAAGCTATTCACAATGATTAAAGTATAGTGACATGAGTGGAGTAGATGTATGGGACACATTATGGTTGGTAGAGTCTGGGTAGATTTGGAGAACATTTTGGCATCTGTCGGTGGAACAAAGAGGTGAATGGATGATAGCAAGAGGAGAATAGCAGCAGACAGACCTCAGACCTCTGCCCATCTCCAGCCCAATACCAAGTTTTAGACCAGACCAGAGATCGGTTTCAGAACCAAAGAGGCCGCCTCGTGCGCAAATGCTATTTTTAGTAATGTAAGATAAATCTTTGCTATTTTCTTGGCTGGCCAAACACTTTTTTGCTGCTCTCCATGCAGTCAGACAGGGCACCTTGGCTCACACTTGCATTAAAATGTCCAACTTCAAAGATAAAATGAACTGTTGTTAGCTTTTGTTTTCATAAGAGCAGAGACTGACAGATGAGTGCCGCATTTGCTGTAAGGTTGCTGTTGCACTGGTCTTTTGTGGCAAAGCAGGAGCTGAGCATGAAAGCGAGGTTGTTGTAGATAGTCCTTGTTCCCACTCCCACCTATGGACACAAGCTGTGGGTAGTGACCAAGGGTGAGATTTGCAGATACAAGCGAAGGGTGTCTGGCTTCTCTCTTGGAGATAGCGTGACATCGGACATCATGTTTCCTGGATGCGTGTTAGTTGAGCTGTTCAAGCATGTCCAAGTAGAAAGAAGATACTTCAGAGGGATTATTTTTCTAAACTGGCTTTGAAAGCACCTTACTGCCCTCCAAAAGAGCTGGAAGAGACGGGTAAGGAGAGGGATGTCTGGGCATCTCTATTTGAACTGCAGAAAATGGATGTGTGGTTTCAAATGCTAACTAACACTTATGTGTTATGTAACTGAATTAATGATATTTACAATATATATGTCAATAGGGAATATTTTTATAAGAACAACACATCACATAAAACCTCAGTCTACACTATTTCACCACCAACACAGAGAACAAAGTATTTTTGTGAAAACTGTATATGACAGTTGACAGTTTGCGAATTTATTTTGAAGAAGCTTCTAAATCCATCAACCAACATGATTGTAGGTCCTGTGTATTTCTTCCCACTATTTTAGGAGCCAGAAAAAAAATAAAACAAAAAACCAACAAAATTTGGGGCCAAACTAATGTTGTTTATGCTTTCACTCCTTTTTTTAGTTGTAGATTCAGAACCACAGACAGCGTTTTTTGTGTTTGTGTGTGTGTGTGTGTCACTCCTAAACAGTGATCTAAAAACTATAATAAAACTATATTTTATATAATAAGATTGAAAAGAACATGTTTCATTTTATTATCTATCATTCTTTTTTCTCTTTCACTCAGATTATAATTTGAACCCCTGAACTAAATACGTATTGTATTTCTCAGACTTTGACTTTGAAAAGAGAAACATTCATGACAAAATAAAGTATTGGGAGAAAAATACTTCAAAGTTAATTTACAGCCCATCCACAATTTATGTTTTCAGTCGTATGCTAAGTGACGCAGGGAGCCCAAAAATTGACTTATAGAAGCATTTTATATGTATGTAGTGTTTCTGCTGTTGAATAACATGATAATAGTAAGATAATAATGTGGAAATAAGCAACACAATACTTTTGTACCTACTTGGTATCAGGTGTGGTTTTCAGCTGAGCAATACTAGAGTAAAATTTTTAGTAGTGTGCTAATAACTGGGGGTAATAACGTGAAGGAAATTGTAACAACGTCTCTGATGCATAGCCATATTTTGGTAACAATTATATAACTTACTAGTAAAGAAATGGCAATTTTATATATTCTAATGCAAACCTTTTAATATAGTGTCACCAATGTGGTAATGAGTTCATAATAAAAAGGCAATATAGTTTGATGCTTTTACATGTTAGGATACCCCATATTATAATGGTGGAATGAATCCTACCTTCTACCCTACAAATTTATTCTTTGTTTGAATTTATTACTAATGTAATAATAGAGTAATTATTGTGTTTAATGCTGTGGCTTACTACACTGAAACATTTCTGGTAGTTTCTGTAGAATAACCATAAAAAAAAAACAGTAAGAAAAAAAAAAGACCATATCTGATCAGGGCTCCATCAGCATTAACTTTAGCTCTCAGTCTGTGTCTGAACTTGATTCTTTTTTTAGCTTCATTGTTACATATTTGACACTTTTTCATTATCTCTTACGTGGTTACAGTTGAGGGGATGTGTAACTTTTTATGAGTTTGGTTGTGACTCCTAGCTGGGACAGCTGCTTTAATAACACTTTATCAGCACTGATGTAGAAACCCATAAAGCAGCAAGTAAGATTGGACTTCAGCTGCACGTCTTCCTGGCAGCAGTTTCAAGAATTATAGTCATACATTGACTCACCAGTCTACTCTGAAGGCAAATAGATAGATAATATTGCTTGTATATGAGTAATAGGAAAGTAAGTGCTGGGTGCTTGGTTTGTCTTGGAGCTATCACAGTCTATAGGTGAAGGTAATGGGACCAAGCTGATGTGGCACAGAGCCCATTACATTCACATCAGCACGTATCTTCTCCTACACGTTGTTCTCTTTTTTATGATTCTGCACTGCTCTTTGTTGTTGCCAAGGAACGGTATCAGATGAATGCTGGCTCTTATCTTGTCACACTCCTAATTTCCTGTGGACCGGTTCTCCCCTGTGGCTGCTGTGGTGTGTGTGTCTGTGTGCCAGTGCTGCTCCCACTAAGACAACAGTGTACTCACACGGGGTAGATAGGTCTGTAATGACTGGGTAAACAAATGCAGAACATATGGAGCCCTCCATTGCCAGGAACACCACCACTCAACAAATGCATCTCACATTTCATATGCAGATCCAGGAGGACAAAGGATGTGTTTTGATGTTTGCATTCAAAAGGCCTCAGCAAAAATACAGGTTTCATAGAGGCACGTCCACTTATGCTCAGCACTGAATGGTCCCATTCCTCTCATCAGTGTGGTGAACACAGCCGGTGTTTTGTTAATGTCGGAGATTTTGCAATAGGCAGGTGAGGCCCATTTTACTATATCTCACTGGAGCTGAACGGTGAATGCTATTTACACCCTGGCCTAAGGCAGATAGCACAGGCAATTTTAAATCTAACCATAGATAGATGGATAGATAGCAGGAGCTGTTTTCAGGGAATGTTAAGGCGAGAGTGAGTGAAAACAGGTGATAAAAGCAGAGTAATGATGTTCCAGTTGTGGTGTCTCCCGGATCAGCAGCAGGGAGCCCAAGATTGAATGAAATCCATCTAGTGCACCCGGATATTCTCCCACTTTCCTGAGAAAATTGAAAAGAATTCAGAGAAAACTACAGCATTTTTCCCACTTCCCATAAAAACACTTTAAAAGAGGCTTGTCTGTCTCTTTCTTTCTCTGTGCACTATTTGTCCATAAACATCTGAAACCATACTTATTAAAAACTTGGTCGATCTTCCCTTCAAGGTCATATCCTCGTGCCCCTCTGGATTATTCCAGTATATTTTCTCCCTGGAAGCCTCATCTTTTTTTTTTTTTTTTTTTTTACCATGGATTTACACACAAGATGCAAAAATAATTTTCTGTGTACGACTTACCTAACTTTTGTGTCTGCGATCATCATTGCTGATGATAGCCTGGCCTCTGACTACAACCAAGAAATCCAGCAAGAGCAGTGTTAAGTGAAAAAATCCAAAGTGTATGCCCAAAGGTACTGCATCAGGTCTGGAACATGACTAGAAGCATGCTCTTCTTTGACATGAATCAATTTGTGAATTCCCCTGGCTCAAACTGTTGGTGGCAGATTCCACCGTAACGTTCTGTGGCATCAGAGGGAAAAACACCTAAACATGCATTTTGCCCGTGCCTAGTCCATTAAAAGCACTTTTAAAATAAATTATCCCTGCAATGCCAAGTGTATCATACCTAATACATGTGTTTTTGAGACCTCTATATCACCATTGTGATTTTTTTGTAAAATAACTTTAACCCTGTTATTAGTTCCATTTGTTTAAGCTCATTAAACTCATATAGAAATTTATATTTAGTTTCCTTTGTTTTAGCATTTTTTCAGAAGATTTAACAAACAGAAATTTTCTGGCAATTATTTAATAGTTCAGGATTTTCATGGGTAACTTTTACTAATAATGACAAAGACAACAACCAGTCATTGTGTTAGTACACTGAAGGAGATACAGAAGAGCATGGTGGAGGGCTGAATTCAAATCAGTTATGATTTAGATTTTTTAAAAATTATATATTTTATTAGTTATAAATTTAAATAGGCCGAGGCATAAAAATGTGTTATTGCAACTCCTATACTTGAGAAAGTGATAAGGTTAGCAATAATGTGGAGTTATTATTTATTTATTTTCTTAATCAATATTGAATATAATATTGTTCCTCAGACTTTGCTTTTGTTAAATAATTACCTGTTTGTAGCAATCGCAGCCTTTTAGAACTTTGGTATTCTTGCTGTCGATTTGTTGGTCAGTTCTCTTTTTATACTGCAAAAATCCCCAACCTTACCACCACAGAAGCAATCCCAACCATCACATTTCCTCCTCCCGAGGGCTGCATGTTATTCTCTTTGATCCATATTCCTCAGACTTTAATTTGTCTTACCCTAACATTTCAGTTTTTTAGCAATTTCCCACATGAAATATCCTTTATTTCTTACAAGAATGCTCTTGCAAGCTTTGGGGGAAAAAAAACCCCTTTTTTTCTGAACATATTGTGACTTTGAGACAAAGGGTAGCTGCAGACACTCCAGCTGTGCTAACTTACTTGTTATCTTGCAGTTGGGGACAAAGTGAAGCCAGCAGAATAAAGAACCAATGGTGGCTGAAACTAAACCTTTTTATGCCTTTTATAAGTACATTAAAGATAAGTAGTCATTTATTTATTCATATAAATATAACTCCTTGTAGTTGTAAGATAAGTAATTTATTAACTAATTATAGAAAACACAAACCTTATTCAGCAATATCAACTGTGTGAAATGAGTTCCACCTCAGTAGACTCATTAAAACACTTTTCAGTGCACTTGTATTGATATTCTAGTATGTTAATATAAAAGTAGCAGACTTTAAAAGAGGCATTGCACATAACAAAATCGTTTACTTATCATAATAATATTGCCCTTTTGACAGATGACACACTCAATGGCCACTTCATAAGGTACACCTTCTCTCCTATTTGCCTTCAGAAATGTCTCAATTCTTCATGGTACAGATTCAAGTGATGTTTCTGAGGTCAGGGGGTAGGGAATTCCAAAGTTGAGGGGCCGAGCGACTAAAACCCTGCCCCCCATGGTAATAAGACGAAAGGAAGGAACAGAAAGAAGAAGAGAAGAGGAGAATCCGAGGCACCGGGATGGAATGGAGATCTGTACCAAATCAGAAAAGTATGGTGGGGAGAGAGAATGAATAGCCTTACATGTATAAAGGAGTATGATGATGGAATCACAGTTTCAGCAGGCTTTTCTGCAGCACATCTGTAATGGGGAATATCCTGTTCCAACACATCCCAAATATACTATGTACAGTTCCTTTAATTCTGAATTTATTAAAAAAAAAAACTAGATGGACACAGAAGGCATGGTGAGTTTGTATCATACAGCAAACATAAACAGAATATTAAAAAGAGGAGACAACTGAGAATTTCTACTTCTATAAAATGAAAAACACTGTTTAAATCCTGTCTATGTGAGGCTGTTTGTGTGGTGTCAGTAAGGCTGCTCAAGTACAGGATCTGAATATTTATACATCTCACTTACACAGTTCACATTCGTTTATCTACACATCCTATACTTATGAATACACAATTACATTAAAATATGCAAATGCCTGTTTAAAACCAACAACAGAACTAGAATGAAAACAAGGGAATTAGAATGAAAACAACGGAATTTGAAAACAAACAACAGAATTTGAATGAAAACAACAGAATTAGAATGTACAGAACAGAGTTTGAATGAAAGCAACAGAATTCTAAAACAAACAATAGAATTTGAATGAAAACAATGGAAGTTTTAAAACCAACAACAGAATTAGACTGAAAACAACGGAATTAGAATGAAAACAATGGAATTTCAATGAAAAGATAGGAATTAGAATGAACAGAACAGAATTTGAAAACAAACAACGGAATTTGAATGAAAACAACGGAATTAGAACGAACAGACTGGAATTTGAATCAAAACAATGGAATTAGAATGAAAATGACGGAATTTGAATGAAAACAACGGAATTAAAATGAAAATGACGGAATTAAAATGAAAATGACGGAATTTGAGAACAAACAATGGAATTTGAATGAAAACAACAGAATTAGAATGGACAGAACAGAGTTTGAATGAAAGCAACAGAATTTGAATGAAAACAACAAATTTGAATTAAAAGAACAGAATTTGATCAAAAACCAAAGAATTTGCATGAAAACAACAGAATTTGAACGAAAACAACGGAATTCGATTGAAAATAACAGAATTTGAAAACAAACAACGGAATTTCAACGAACAGAACAGAATTTGAATGAAAACAACAGAATTTGAATGAAAACAACGAAATTAAGCGTTACCCCTTAGCCGGACTTCTTGGGTCTTGGATATTGAGATTTTATGTCTTAAAAACCGTTTATGCAAAGCATCTTCCACTGAAGTGGCTCAAAGTAAAATATAAACACTTTGTTTTTTTAATTTTATTTTAAAGACGTCTCTGCTTGATTATCAAGGGCTTCAATAACCCCTTGATGTATGATTAGGACATTTAAATTGCTGATTTGAACAAGGAGCTCTCAGAGAAGTAAAGGAGCAACGCTATTCTTTATCAACGCTATTTTCTATTGTCTGCGTCAGCGAGGCTGTCCAGTTCATCGGTTTGTAATTGCTCTCCAGCAATCACATATCAGGCCTGGCCTTGTGTTTAAGCACTTACCAGATTACAATCTGTTGCAGTACACAACACAATAATTGCATTAGTCAAGCCATATTCCCATGCTAACCAGTCAACTGTACATGAAAGCAGACCAGCCATGCACCACGGAGTAATAGTGATTTAAATAGTCAATCACTATTTCAAAGAGAGTAATCTTTCATTCTCGTTATGCCAGGTAAATGAAAAATGACGCACCTAAAATGGAAATTTTGAAACACGAAGTTTTGTCTTGCATGTAAATTTGCATAAGTGTTATTTATGTTTGTTTGTGTGTTCTTGCAGAGGTTCTCTGCAGCCATCTACAACTCAAGACACTTCTCTTTCTACAGGCAGTTTTTTTTTTCAGGCAGAAATGCATAAAAAATAAACCATAATTAGAAAAAAACATCAAAACACTAATTATATTACAGATAATTCACTTTGGGGAAACATATAACATATTTTGTGATTGACTAGTAATGTTTCTTTCAGTGCCATAATTATATTTGAAGTTCCAAAAAAGGACAAAAAAAAATTAAAAAGTCGTGTTTTTAATTATGTCTTTTTACTGTGTGGTCGTAGTATTTCAGTCAGTGGAAAAGCTTTAAGAAATATTTGAAACCTAAATATCCACAGGTCTAATTGACACAAATTATTGATGACAAATGCAAAGTGATGTTGCAAACCCCCCCCCCCCCCCAGATGTCTTGTAATAACAAAAGTTGATTAGCTTGAAGATTTGCAAATAAACTTAGCATCAAACAAAGACCTGTGTGAAGATGTTTGTGCTGCGCACTCAGTTTCTGTTGTCATAGGAGCAAGAATCTAAATTCATCAACCAGGTTGAAGAAGCATTCAGTGCAGCCGATGAAAGGCTGACCAAATACAGACAAGTGGTCAACCTGGCATTGAATTTCCTAAACAGGTGAGCTTTTCAGTCACAGTGCATTATATTTATAGCAAATGGTGCCAAGAGTTACATTCTGCCATCCCTGGCTTCTATTCAGTACCTCCTGTCAGGAACTGGCTTAAGGTAGGTGACAAAGGGGAAGTCCACACAAGTCTTTACTTACAAACAAAATAACTCATTTAACATTAACCAAAACACAAACAGCACCACCAATAGGTTGATGTCGGACGTCTGAATGTTGTAACTCGCAAGGAAATGAACAACTACTTCAAACTAGGCCTATATGAAGAGTTTAGATGGGGCTTACTGAGTGAGAAACACCCTACAAAAATCCCTTGCAAATTTTTAGAAAACACCACCAATGTGTGTTTTCTAAAAATTAAAAATCTTAGCAGGACTGCACAGACGACCTCCTCCCTATAGCCTTCTTGACAGGTGTTTGAATTGATGCTTTCAGATAGGATGTCACCGCCTGGCGGAGTCCACATGGTGACATCTGCTAATCATCTGTCCAGTCCCTGTTCACACATCCGCCTGTCTATTCGAGGGATCTTATCTCTCGGTGCCCTCCGCCTGGCTCCGATTCATTCTCACCTTCTGTCTGTATCCATGTCTTTCACACACTCCCACCTATTTCAATTTCAATCTCGACATCATTTTTCATCTCTGCTACACATTGGCTGCGTTTCGATGCAACTTCTTATTACTCACCTCTCTTGCTCTGTCTTCTCTCTCCCTGTCTGTGACAGGCTGATCATTCGACTCAGTGCTGCTGTGATCGAGACAGTGTGACTGCACAGACTCACAATCAAGCATAATTCCGGTTCATTATAACTGGATTTTGGTTTATAGTTTCTCATTTTGTTTGTATTGGGCTTTATTATGTTATACTGGTGAAATTGATTCTTCAATCCCGAAGAAAGAAATGCGATGAACAGTTTTTATAGCTGTCAGAATTAATATGCAACTATAAAACATTATTGAGGACACTCCACTCCCAGATGCATTCATGTGACCTTCTCTGATAACCACACTTACAGATATAAGAATCAACTTGTGATATGACATGAAATCCTCAAAAAACACATTTCTTTTTTTTCTGTTTAGCGTAGATCCTTTTGTTTTCTAAGGTCTGAAGAACTCAATGGGGCCGCTTCAGGTTTGTTATGATTCACCCATGCAGCTCACACTGGAACCTCCACACAGGCATCTCATATTTGTATCTGTGGAGGTCCCAAGGCCTCTGTTATCTTTTTTGGGAATACATAACAAGACTTTGCTGTTCATTTCAAGACTGAAGGTGAAAGAGTAAAGACATGGTAGGATGAATATAAACAGTGCTGCCTGCAGGACAGCTTTCAGAATTGCTTGACACGCCAAATGATCAGTTCGTGTTCATGCCTGTTCTCATCAATATTAGGCATTTTATTAATTGTTTTTACAATGTGAAGCTCTGCAGCTCTGTTGCTCATCCAGAATATTACGTAGCTGTGGCTCAGGAGGCACAGTGGATGATCTACTAATTAGAAGGTCAGTAGTTGTATCTCCAGCTTTCCTAGTGTGCATTTCCTTAAGTGTTCTTGGGTAAGATACTGAATCCTAAATTGCTCACAATTTGTCAACTGGAATCTGAGCACTTTTAACAAAAATAAGTTAGGGTTGGGTATCGAAAACCGGTTCTTATTGAGAACCGGTTCCCACTGTTTCAATTCCTTGGAATTGTTTACCATTTTTGCAAACGATTCCCTTATCGATTCCAGTCGCCCCGAATGACATCACCACGTTGCGGAGCGTCATTTACTTGGCAGGAAACATGGCGGCTCAAACGCTAAAAAGTTTGGTTATACTTTACGAGAACGGATGACAACAGGGCAACTTGCAATACTTGCAAAGTAGATATTTCATTTAAGGGAGGAAACACTACGAATATGCAAAAAACACGCGATGACCTTAAATGAATGTCATGTTTTTAATTCTGCTCCGGACTCGTGAATCTCAACCCAGCAGCAGCGGTAACGTTTGTACGTCCTCTCCCATTAATGCGGCAGGTAAATAATCAACTAACAGTGCATATTATGTTAGCGTGATCTGCCTTATTACAAAACCTGCCATTACTGTGCATTTAGGTGACCATGATGAGAGAGACAGAGTCTGGCTCAGATGCTGGCAGTTCTCGCTGCAGTCTACCGGTAGCGTCTCCTTTCAGGCCAGGATAGACAAATGTCACCGAGCAGTGACTAAGTTTGTGGTCAAAGGCTTGAACACATTTGCCACAGCAGATGCCCCCAATTTTCAGTAAGTGAATGTGTTTAATCGTAGGCAGGGACATTTCTGGATATTCTTGTGTAATTGCTACGGAATAATTTATGTTAAACTTTGTTATTGCTACAGAAGAATATTTATTTTATTATTTTACATTTACAATTTTTTTCCCCGGGGACCCTGTGGAGAGCCGTAGGCTGGATCTCTTAAGATCTCACTGTTGGGTTTGTAAGGCCATGCTCCTCCTAAATTTATATCTTGTTCAAAGAGAAGATATAAAACAAAGTTCTAAGCTAATCGACCTTAGTGTTCTCCTTTTTTAAAAAGAATCGATAAGAGAATCGATAAAGAATCGAATCGTTAAACAGAATCGAAAATGGAATCGGAATCGTGAAAATCTTATCAATACCCATCCCTAAAACAAGTGCTGATTTCATAGAATAGAATATATAGAAAGCGGTGAATGTGACTTTAAGTTGTATAAATCCTTGTTAATTTTTTTTTTTTTTTTTGGAATATCTGTTCTCCGCCAGTTAGATTTTGGTGACCACCAGTTAGTGTAAATCCTATAGGACTGATGAGATTGAGTCAAAAACAGCCTAATTTTATTCAGGCTTTATATTTGTAATTGCTAAACTGCACCATGGAAATCCCAGCTGAATAAATGGGAAATGTTTTTTCTTTGAAATAAATTATTGTAATTATTGGTTTTGATACTTTCTTGTTTAAATGGTTTAACTGTACAATCCAACTGAGTCTCTATGTATGTTTGTATCTGTATGTTTCGTGCAAAACTGCATACGTTTATATGAGCTAGTGGATGGATACTATAAAACCCTTGCAATGAATTGCTACGGATGCTGAGCTTGGAAGAAAAATAAAACCAAAGTCTATGGACAATTGGCCATGATAACAATGGTGAGACTTAGTGAAGTGGTTGGAAAACATTGCACTTTAGGCTCATTGGCTTGATAGTTGTGCTGCTCTGTCCTCAGGGATCTTCACTATTCTGCTATATATGCAGTGCCAAGCTCCATGTGGCACTGTAGCAAAACAGAATGAGCTTTATTACATATTTGAATTGTGTGTGTTATTGAGTGGCCAGACACACAATACAAAAGAAACCAAACAATTTGACTGGCAAAACTACAGAGATCAAAACTGTGTCTTTCACGAAAAAACAAAACACACAATGTAGCGTCAGGCCACATTTCCCATGAATTTCCGAGAAGATGAGTTGGGTGCAGTACAGATTAGTCTTCCCTCCTGGTCAAGGACACAGTGGTGTTCCCTTTTTATCTTCATTGTGTTGTTTCCTTTCACCTTTATTTATCAGCGGGGTCTCTTCCATTCTGCCCACCAACACATCCGGTGATAAATTACACTGCCCACGAATAACTGCTGCTGTACGCTAGTATGGCACTCAATAGAGTTTGTGCTAGCGGTGAAAGAAGTGTATGAAATCTGCTATTATAGGTATATAGCAGAAGGAGAATACATGTTGTAGTTGAAAATCTAGAAACAAACTGTTTTTCTTTGGTTACATGTCAAAGATTTTTCCTCTTATAGAAATTATAGCTGTTCCTTCATTATATTTTGGCAATGCTGCATATAGATTTAGCACTAATGATTTATGACAGTTCTGTATAATAAGAAAAAACCCAAAGAATCCAATGATCCCATATGAAAAAGCGCTTGGTGACAGTGTGGGAGAAATAACAGACATTTAATGCAAAGAAATCTAGAGTTGAACCAGGTTGAGGGAGGGTCGCTGTCTGCTGCTACTGCTTGAGGAGTGGCATTCTATAGTAAAGATAGACAAAACAGCAAAAATATAACAACACTTGGCAGGTGACATCAATAGCTGCAGATCAGGAATATGCAGCACCATGACCTAGACATACCTGCAGAAAGGTACAGATTGAGAGGACAAAGCACAAAGTAGAAGAGCATAAATACATAAAGTTAATGACCTGCAGTAGTGGCATATAAATTCACAGGGAGTGGAGGAGATGACGGTGATGCACACACCATCATGGGAGGTCCCCCTGCAGCTTGATCCAGCAGCAGCTTAATTGAAAAGTCATGATGCACTCTTCAAACTTCTAGGAACCACAAGATAGCAAGCGCTCTGCAGTGTTCTCTGTTGTCTAATACTGATGTCGTCAAGACATTGTAGGGTCCTGATCATTCATTTGCAGACTTTTGTTGAACGACTTGCATTTCATCTCGTGCAGGGAACTAAAAAACGATTTACTGCATCACGTGAACTTCTGTGATGTAGGAAATTGTCAGATATTTTATTAGAAAAGCCACCAGAATGTTAACTTTTTACTTTTCTGTTAAGTATTTCAATTCCCTTTATTTGGAAAAATACAACATTGTCTCAGTGACCCCTTGAATTAGAATTGACTAATTTATTTGATTGATCCCATGCCCTCAAGTAGTTCACATTACAGCACGAGACATTTCAGTGAAAATACTTCACTGAAAAAAATCAAGTTGTCTTATATTTATGTAATTGCAACATCAAAATTTCTGTTTAAATAGGTTTTGTTTGCTTAATTACATCTCAATAGGTGCTTAAGCATATTTACCGAGCAAGCAAGCATGTCTGTTGCTCATGCATTTATTAAAATCTGAGCCTCTCCTGCTGGTTTTCTCCCAATTTTTGCTCCACTTCTTGTTTGTGTGTATGTATGTGTTTTTTGTTAACTATATTCCAGTGTCTCATTACGATTGGTTGACTGTTTATGTTTTATTCATCATGTTCCTGATAAGTAACAGTGCCGCCCAAGTCCTCAACTAATCATGTTCTTCTAGGGAAGAGTCTATTCCATCATTAGGTTCACCTGTGGTTCTCCTCAGCTGCGAATGCTAATATGGAAGTGATGAGGTTAGTTACGCAACAGCCCTGGCTGTATCTGTAAGTGCAGGTTGAAGGATGAGACCTAATCACCAAATCAAGTCTGTCATCTTCTCTCTGGTCTTGCTTGAGGCGAGAAGGTATCGGGAGTCCCTAATTGCCAATCAGGGATAACTAGAGCGCTGTGGTGTGGGTTTGCTGAATGCAAGACCAGAGAGAAGGAACAAAGCAGAGTTGAAGCTGACTCACAAGTGCAGGAATCAAGAGGTAGCTGAGGAGAATGAGGTCTCAGAGAGGAGTTTTTATTCTCTACGTCAGACCGGGTTGTGTCCCTTTGAAGAACACTGTTGACTGAGACTCTGAGCAGTTAGGTTTCCTCTCCTTTAGCCATCACGCTACATTTGATTTTTTTGTTTTTAAATGGTGTGGCAGACTCTGGACTACTTGAAGTATGATGCAATTTTTGTAAATATAAAATATTCTCTGTATATATGTGTGTGGGAGTTGCATCATTAAGTAGAGTTATAGTGACAGTTCCCAAAG
This sequence comes from Pundamilia nyererei, assembly GCF_000239375.1. NCBI lineage: Eukaryota > Metazoa > Chordata > Actinopteri > Cichliformes > Cichlidae > Pundamilia > Pundamilia nyererei. The sequence goes on from NW_005187419.1 coordinate 3,367,839, forward strand.
AAAGAAGCTTTGTGTGTGTGTGTGTGTGTGTGTGTGTGTGTGTGTGTGTTTGAGTTTGACAGTCTAGGTGGGGTTTTTTTTGGTTTTTTTTGTTTTGTTTTTTAGTATTCCTATTAAATTTATTTATAAAATCTAGGAACACAGCAGCATTGTAACATGAAGACTGCTCCCTCTGAGTCGGGTGGCTGTCGTCTGTTAAATGAATGAATGAATGAATGAAAGCTTTATTGGCCATATGCAGGTTGCCCCACAGAGGAATAGGACCTGTGCTTTATTTCATTTCTTTTTAACTTTTTGGTTCAGTCAAGAGCAAAAAGTGCTGAGTGGATAATTTCAGTTGGTGTATTTGATATTTTTTTTATATGTTTTGTAAAATAAGAGTGGCACCCAGCATTTCCTTAAAAAAATCCTCACAAGGGAAATTTGTAACCAGACAAATATATGCATGGGAACAAATAAAAGATTTTGGGCCATTAGAATAGCTGTTCATAATTACATTTATTAATTTATTTATTTATCTAGCATGCTTTCCATAGCATACTTCTTTAGTTTAATAATTACATTGATTAATTCTTTCATTCACAGATAATTAAATGGCATTCTATAGTAAAGTGCGTAGTGATGTTTGTTTTACTATTTTACTAAAGCTGTAGGTTGAGCTATATGATCTATTCTTTAAATAAATTTGGAAGTGTTTAGCTTGGGACTGTTTTCTGACTAATACTCCTCACTAATACTTTCTTAGTCCAAATGCACAATAATGTACGGTGCGTTTGTTCGTTATAATGAAGGAACACATCGGCCGAGAGTGCAACGGTGCAGCTCACTGATGTGTGTTTAAACAGCAGTGGAGCTCTGTGGCACAGAGGAATAGAGATATCAAACTTTGGGTCAAAACAAAGTGCTTCTTACCCTGTAGTTGGGATTTGTTGCAAATACTGAAATCAGATCTATATAAGAAAAGTAGAGAAATAATGATAATTATTCAAAGAAAAACATTATACAGTTTCTGATTGGTATCAGCCAATAGGAAGTTGGAGATTAAATAAACAAACAAATCAGGACTCTGTCTAGAGAAAGTCACATCTATTTAATTAATGCTCTCTTAAATAGTTTCGTAAAAATAAAAGCAAACTGGAAAACCAAGAGTACATTGTGTGTTTCTGATTCCTCTCATTGCCAGTTTAACCAATCAGTTTCCTAAAAATGTTCTTGTCACATAAGTTCTCGGTACAGGTTGGTATTACGATACAAAAAGCGATGTGTACGTACACAACTCGGAAACAATTAATTAAAAAAATCAAAAGATATCTTCATGGAGGCAAATGAGATTAGAAAAATAAGTAAAAAGGAATTCAACAGGGCTTATTCATACAAGCCAAGTTGGCTCTGTAAATCACATTGTGTTCTTTTCTTGATACTCTAGATGAAGCTAATTTTGCTGAGGGATTAATATCAGGGTCTCCTATTAAACCAGAAATTGTGCTGGTGAGTGGGTGGAAGGAGATCGTGAAACAACTGACTTGCTGATGGTTAACTGTATTTACTCTGATTGGGCAGAAGGATCTTGGGAATTATGGGTATCCACGTACTGCTTGTAAAATCCTATTAAGTGCTCATTATCTATTGTATTGAACACAGAGATGCGCAAAGAGCTTTTCCCTTCTGCTTCTCCTGTTACTCTAATATGAACACAGAGATTCTCATTCAATCCCACCCATGTTTGATTATCTCCGTGTGGTTTTATGTCATTTTAAAAGCTAATCTTTTTAGCTATTAACTTTTTTGCCACCGGAAGTTTTGCAACTTTGTGTGTCTCCCTGGAAAAGCGCAACTTTTGCTTTGAAGCAAAAGTGAATTTCACTTTTTAAAAGTTTCATTAAAGCTCAGAGGCTAGTTAGTGTTTGCAGACACGTTGACATAGTTTATACAGCCAACTGTGGCAGGTGCTAGCGACCAAAGCAATCACAGGTTGTTTTTTTTTGTTTTTTAAAGCATCCTTTTGACAGCTGATTTCAATCAATCATCCCTAGCTACTGATGTTTGCCAGGGGGTTTCTCACTTGTCCCACAGCTAAGTGACCTGGGCCTGATCAGCACTGTGCTTTGGTTGTCTAGCCGATGATGTCCAAATATGGGGGAAAAAATATACATAGTAAAGCTGATGTTAAAGTTATATGATGCCATGGAATAAACTGGCCTTTTTGCTTTGAATTGACTGAATTGAAGCAAAGGTTTTCAGGTTCAAATTTTAAGACAACGATTGTGGGTTTATAATTGGATTTTATTGGAGGCTCTGTATAGTTTTCGTTAAAGAACTCCTTGTTTATCAATTCATTTACTGTAAAGTCCTCATGATTTTTTTTCCTGCTCTAATTTAGCCAGTGTTTAACTGTTAATGCGAGGCGGTGCTCATATCAACAGAAAATTTTAGACAGGATTTCACATAATGGAGCTCTGGTGCTTTGCACTTCAAAAGCTTCCACAGATTGGCTGTCACTGGCCTGACAGCCAGCAGCTGAGAGCCACTTTTGCCCGCCTGTGAGAGAATATACGACAACCAGCAATGCCATGTTTGGCAGGATTTTATATGAGTGGCTCATGAATACAGGGAGTGCAGAATTATTAGGCAAATGAGTATTTTGTCCACATCATCCTCTTCATGCATGTTGTCTTACTCCAAGCTGTATAGGCTCGAAAGCCTACTACCAATTAAGCATATTAGGTGATGTGCATCTCTGTAATGAGAAGGGGTGTGGTCTAATGACATCAACACCCTATATCAGGTGTGCATAATTATTAGGCAACGTCCTTTCCTTTGGCAAAATGGGTCAAAAGAAGGACTTGACAGGCTCAGAAAAGTCAAAAATAGTGAGATATCTTGCAGAGGGATGCAGCAGTCTCAAAATTGCAAAGCTTCTGAAGCGTGATCATCGAACAATCAAGCGTTTCATTCAAAATAGTCAACAGGGTCGCAAGAAGCGTGTGGAAAAACCAAGGCGCAAAATAATTGCCCATGAACTGAGAAAAGTCAAGCATGCAGCTGCCAAGATGCCACTTGCCACCGGTTTGGCCATATTTCAGAGCTGTAACATCACTGGAGTGCCCAAAAGCACAAGGTGTGCAATACTCAGAGACATGGCCAAGGTAAGAAAGGCTGAAAGACGACCACCACTGAACAAGACACACAAGCTGAAACGTCAAGACTGGGCCAAGAAATATCTCAAGACTGGTTTTTCTAAGGTTTTATGGACTGATGAAATGAGAGTGAGTCTTGATGGGCCAGATGGATGGGCCCGTGGCTGGATTGGTAAAGGGCAGAGAGCTCCAGTCTGACTCAGACGCCAGCAAGGTGGAGGTGGAGTACTGGTTTGGGCTGGTATCATCAAAGATGAGCTTGTGGGGCCTTTCGGGTTGAGGATGGAGTCAAGCTCAACTCCCAGTCCTACTGCCAGTTTCTGGAAGACACCTTCAAGCAGTGGTACAGGAAGAAGTCTGCATCCTTCAAGAAAAACATGATTTTCATGCAGGACAATGCTCCATCACACGCGTCCAAGTACTCCACAGCGTGGCTGGCAAGAAAGGGTATAAAAGAAGAAAAACTAATGACATGGCCTCCTTGTTCACCTGATCTGAACCCCATTGAGAACCTGTGGTCCATCATCAAATGTGAGATTTACAAGGAGGGAAAACAGTACACCTCTCTGAACAGTGTCTGGGAGGCTGTGGTTGCTGCTGCACGCAATGTTGATGGTGAACAGATCAAAACACTGACAGAATCCATGGATGGCAGGCTTTTGAGTGTCCTTGCAAAGAAAGGTGGCTATATTGGTCGCTGATTTGTTTTTGTTTTGTTTTTGAATGTCAGAAATGTATATTTGTGAATGTGGAGATGTTATATTGGTTTCACTGGTAAAAATAAATAATTGAAATGGGTATATATTTGTTTTTTGTTAAGTTGCCTAATAATTATGCACAGTAATAGTCACCTGCACACACAGATATCCCCCTAAAATAGCTAAAACTAAAAACAAACTAAAAACTACTTCCAAAAACATTCAGCTTTGATATTAATGAGTTTTTTGGGTTCATTGAGAACATGGTTGTTGTTCAATAATAAAATTATTCCTCAAAAATACAACTTGCCTAATAATTCTGCACTCCCTGTATGTATTTGCAAAAAATGAGAGAGATCCTTGTATTTCCTGTTTTGTTTTTTTCTTTAAATTTTTTTTCAACTTATAATTTGAAAGCATGAAGCAATGCCAGCATGCTGACCGCATACAGCTGTGATGATAATGACACATCAAGCCTTCATTATTTCAAGGACCCATAAATGAAGAACCTTGGGTCACCACATATATGTAACATCATGCTATGGCTCAGCTGAATTGAGGCAATTACAGCTGGTAACCTGACTGTTCACATGCCTCCCCTATAGAGAGCAGGGTTCATAGGTCAAACACAGGTATGCCTGGCGAGGGCTGCTGAGGCTGGAGTGAGAATACACCAGCAAGTCTCACATTTATCATACAGAGTACACTGTGCAATAAATAACGCACAGCTTGTGCTTAATATGTAGATTCAACATAACAAAATCTATTTTGAATCAGTAGGTGCCTGTAAGTTACTCGAAGTTTGATATCTGCAGGCACCATATAGCAGTTAAGACTAGAATAAAGATGACATATAAGCCTGGTTTCATCTTTCATTTTTGCAGTTTAAAAATTCTCGTTTTATTTTCAATTCTTCTATCTTTCCCTTTTACCTCCCCTCTTCTCACTTTGGAGTCACTGAGCTCCAGGATTAGATTAACTATCATTTATAGCAGGCCTGGGAGGCTATGAAGAGCAGACTCCATCAGATGGCGAGATAATGGTGCTTTATGATAGATCCTGGCTAATGAAATGCCACTGACTGTAATGAGATCAGTGAAAAGTGAGCTTTTGACCCCCTGAAAAGGGTAGGGAGCATGTAGAGAATACCTACTAAGGATGTTCTTGACATCTAAGATTTCTGCCCTCTTGCTTCCCTCTTCCTGTTAAGGACACAGCTCTTCTGAATTCATGACGGTGGGTGTGAAGAGATAAAACTGCGAAAAATGTCCCATGGTTCTACAGTAATGCAGAGTTTGGCTGCACACTTGAGCTGAAGCAAGGCTCAAATCACACATGCAAAAAGCGCACACAGTTGAAATGCCAAAATGCTAATGCCAACATTTACCAGGGGCTGAGAGGTGGGGCTGTTCAAACAGTTGTGGGTGTTTGTAAGGTCAAGAAGAAGATTACGCATTCACTCTGGGCCTCAGAGGTTCACATGTGTGAACAGTGAAAATACACAATATCATACCTGACAGCAGCAGGCAGCGCGTGAAATGCTGAGGTTGTTAGAACTTCTGACATTTACACTTTTAATATGTAACATGAGCCTGCTGTACATGTACAGCAATAGGTAGATTAATTTCACACATAGACCACATAGTTAATGCATGTGTAACGATTCTCTGACACGTTCTATATTCAAGATGCACTTCTCTATACAATCAACATATTGATTTTCAATCTTCTCTAGGTTGTTTTTGTTTTGTTTTTGTGCTTTTTCCTTTGTGGTGAATGCCGTTGTGAATCCTCTGAATTTCGAAGGCAATCAGTACTCAACTGCATAGTGTCATTGCCTCAGGCTGTTGGCTTTTTGGAGGACTGCATACAAATCTGTCTCTGTACTTTGTGTTGACTGTTTACCCGTCTTTCTACATAGATACGCAAATGTGGGACTGTGAATCCAGCTCCAGTCAAGAGTGGATATCCTTTTTCTAAATTTCTGCCTTGTTTCTTTCAATTCATTTCATCAAGGTAAATACCCTGGAGTATTAGAAAGAAACCCCAACAATCCCATATGACAAATCACTTGGTGAGAAGGAAAAACTCCCTTTCAACATGAAGAAACCTCCAGAAGAACCAGACTAACAGAGGAGCGTCCAGCTCCAATGACCACTGAAGGATGAGGAAAAGAGATGAGGCATAAGTTTAATTATTGCTAATGATTAAATACAGTAGTGGCGTAAAAACAGAAAGTGAAAAGAGTGTGAGAGTGAAGCTCCACAGCAGCCTAAGGTACAAAATATATCGTTTGTCAGGTGTGAGGACATCACCTTTATTTAAAGCGGCACTTTTTCTATGAATATGGAATCACACCAGTCATCATGTTACA
>NW_005187419.1:3374816-3383355 GCF_000239375.1 Pundamilia nyererei
CCCCCAAATGATTTCTTTTATTGTCAAGAAGTCATTTCCGTGGTAAATCTCTTTTTGAAAGGGACAGGGAGAAGTCACAGAGAGTTAATATACTATTTTAGAGACTTCTTTAATTGAAGAGTCATGGCAGGATTAAATTTTATTTGGTCCAGGGGAGCAGCCGGTCCTGGTGAGGATACAAAGGAAATTGATTTTGTGCCCTACATCCTTTCCCACAGCTCCTGGCTTGCGTGTGGATGGCACGGCACTGTGTCATGTCAGGGTGAGCCAGGATGCAATATAGTTCCCGCCGCTTCTTTATCTCTCTGTGTGGAAGGGGGTTTGAGTGAGCATAGTGGGTAGAAAACCACATCTTATTGGCATCCCAACACCTTTTTTTCTCTAATGCCACCGAAGTCTGTCGCTATCTCTTGAACTGTGTGGTTAAAAGATATGATAAGGAAATTTGGCACCCTGAATGGAGACCATTCACGGATCTCATTTCACCATGTTTTATGGCTGTGGTTTGAGCAATCTGTGGCCTCTGACTGGTCAAAGTTGAATGTGTTTTTATGAAAATAAGTTTCAGGTGTTAAAAAGTTTACTATTTCCTGGATCACACTGAGCACCATATTACAAAAATTTCGGTCATATTAGGTTTAGCAGTTTAATGAATAAAAGAAAAGAATTGGCAGGAATCTTCATCAGAGCCAGAGGCCTCAGAAAAGTTGGAATTGGATTTCCCTCTGTGATCTAAATACCTATCCAAATGGATATTCTATATTTGCTATGTTTGTTTAACTGCTCTATAGAGAAATTGCATTTCCAGACCTCACTCACACTTAATATGCTTTACAGCTACACTTCATCATCACTCAGCTGTTCTGTCTCAAGTTCAGATGGTCAGAGGATTGGTTTTGAATGTCAGCTATGCCATCCCTCTGAGGAAGCCCTTTTAGACTCATTGAGCCTGAGGGGAAATTGGCTCAAATGCACACCTCAGGGCAAGTTGGCCTGCTCGTAATATCATGTCCAGCAGTCACCTGGGGGAATGTTGACAGGCTAATATGTGCGAAGCTGACCTTTTGGTTATAGTTAAAGGGTGTTTCGTGTGGCCACATGTGGCAAAGTAGGCTGTGCTGTGTCTGTGAAGAGAGGCTGATGTTCTGCACGTTACATTAGTTCATCTGCCTCACTGTCACCTCCTTCACACAGTGTTTGCTTCTTCACAAATGTGTGAAGTACTGACACCCTGCTGAGTGCTAGATGTGCTGCTGTCTGGGAGGAACTTTAAGTGCACCAATAACAGCGATCCAACACGTCCTTGAATGCTGAGATTAGTGGAAAAGTGCTCACAAAGGTTTTGTGTTCAAACACATATTGTGTGCACATTGGTGTACACACGCCGGATCTCTGGGGACAACATACTTAGATACTTTTCTTCAAATCATTGGGAACTGTGAATTAGAAAGTTGTCCATCTCTCACTAGAGGCCCCAGCATCCTTTGAGATTGTTTTCTTTGGGAATAATCTGTGAGCTGTGCTTGAAAAGGACCAATTCACTCAGTCTGGATGCTGTTACAAAAAGTAGAGAAAGGGTAAGCCAAATACAGATAGAAAAACAATTTCAAGAAAAAACACACCTTCTCACAAAGGATTTGATTCAAACTAATGCACTAGAGGGTTCATTTGTAACCACATAAACATAACACGGGGCCTTAATAAGGCTTATTTCACTTCCCATATAAAAGTTTGGATTTATGAAAGCAAATTCAAACTGAAAATGTGCGTGTTACTGAAACTCTGACAGATATCAAGTGGCGTACACAGTGAGATGGTGAAATGAAGCCAGACTTATCACAATGCCTCAAGTCACACATTTAATTTCAGTTCAAGTTACTTATTAATCAAATTTTATCAAAAATATTAATGTTTTTGCTTGGGTTAGTGAGCTTTAACCGCTTCCCCTCCTGAAGCAACTGAAGAAGTCAAATCTAAAATCAGTCTCCTCTTGCTACAGTGGCTTGCAAAAGTATTCGGCCCCCTTGAACTTTCCCACATTTTGTCACATTACAGCCACAAACATGACTCAGTTTTATTGGAATTCCACGTGAAAGGCCAACACAAAGTGGCATGCACGTGAGAAGTGGAACAAAAATCATACATGACTCCAAACATTTTTTACAAATAAATAACTGCAAAGTGGGGTGTGAGTAATTATTCAGCCCCCTTTGGTCTGAGTGCAGTCAGTTGCCCATAGACATTGCCTGATGAGTGCTAATGACTAAATAGAGTGCACCTGTGTGTAATCTAATGTCAGTACAAATACAGCTGCTCTGTGACGGCCTCAGAGGTTGTCTAAGAGAATATTGGGAGCAACAACACCATGAAGTCCAAAGAACACACCAGAGGGGTCAGGGATAAAGTTATTGAGACATTTAAAGCAGGCTTAGGCTACAAAAAGATTTCCCAAGCCTTGAACATCCCACGGAGCACTGTTCAAGCGATCATTCAGAAATGGAAGGCGTATGGTACAACTGTAAACCTACCAAGACAAGGCCGTGCACCTAAACTCACAGGCCGAACAAGGAGAGCGCTGATCAGAAATGCAGCCAAGAGGCCCATGGTGACTCTGGACGAGCTGCAGAGATCTACAGCTCAGGTGGGGGAATCTGTCCATAGGACAACTATCAGTCGTGCACTGCACAAAGTTGGCCTTTATGGAAGAGTGGCAAGAAGAAAGCCACTGTTAACAGAAAACCATAAGAAGTCTCATTTGCAGTTTGCCACAAGCCATGTGGGGGACACAGCAAACATGTGGAAGAAGGTGCTCTGGTCAGATGAGACCAAAATGGAACTTTTTGGCTAAAATGCAAAACGCTATGTGTGGCGGAAAACTAACACTGCACATCACTCTGAACACACCATCCCCACTGTCAAATGTGGTGGCAGCATCACGCTCTGGGGGTGCTTCTCCTCAGCAGTGACAGGGAAGCTGGTCAGAGTTGATGGGAAGATGGATGGAGCCAAATACAGGGCAGTCTTGGAAGAAAACCTCTTGGAGTCTGCAAAAGACTTGAGACTGGGGCGGAGGTTCACCTTCAAGCAGGACAACAACCCTAAACATAAAGCCAGGGCAACAATGGGATGGTTTAAAACAAAACATATCCATGTGTTAGAATGGCCCAGTCAAAGTCCAGATCTAAATCCAATCAAGAATCTGTGGCAAGATCTGAAAACTGCTGTTCACAAATGCTGTCCATCTAATCTGACTGAGCTGGAGCTGTTTTGCAAAGAAGAATGGGCAAGGATTTCAGTCTCTAGATGTGCAAAGCTGGTAGAGTAGCTAATAGTTGTGGAGCACCATTTCTTTTTCCCTTCTAATGCTATGCACATATCACCAAGTACAATGGATTTAATTGTTTAGTTTAAAATGTGGAATTAACGGCAGCAACAGCTGGGTCACATCATTACACTCCATATCTTTATTATGACTCCTGATCTATAACAAAACTCACCTATAAACTCACCTTCATTTGAACTTCCGTCTTTAGTTTCCAAATCATTTGAAAATGGATTGTTGCCATCATTTTGGCAAGTTTTGAATCAATCAACCACATTGCTGTGGCTGTAAATACACCAGTGATGCTCGTGGTAATGCTTCATAATGGATGCACCGATGTTGCTGGAGAACTACTACTTCATGAGATTGATTCTTTATGGCTGAATGTGGGCACATAGAGGGCCTGATATGAGGCTGATCCATGTGCACACATTTCCAGGAAGTAATTAATTGTGATCGGAAGAACTGAAAGATGTTTTAAAGTGTTAATCAGTAAGTTAAATATCAATAATGGGTACTAGGGTACTGTTTTCTTTTTAAGTCAGTAGCACTGACTCAAAGTGTGTCTCGTAAGCTTATTGGTGTCCTAGTTGGTTTCTAGCCAGTTGGCTTACAACTGTTTACAATCAAATTTTCACTGACCATAGTCAACAAGGGAAGCAGCTATTTTGCTGGTAGTGTTACACTACCAGTGATTTATGCAAAGAACACTGCATGCAGTTGTGCGTATGCATGTTTTTTGATTTTTTTTGGAATTTAATTATCAGGCTTATCTGTATGTGCACATACACTTTTATTATGTATCCTGTACTCTGTTATTAATTAAGGCCTTGAGTCCTTTCAGTGTACAGCAATATAGATCAGAAGTGCTCTCTTGAGTTTCTCCTTAGAATGAAAAAACACCTTTAAAAAATCCATTAGCGCTAATATGAATTGATTTTTATTACTTTTTATATTAATGGCATTCAAATCTGATTGAGTAGGGACTTGTTCATGTGAGCTGTAGCACAGCTTTTGAAATATTCTTCTTCAGTTGAAGTTATTTCAACCATCAATCCTACCATAGTCCTAAAGCATAAAATGCCTCCTTGAATAACAACTATTTTCTTTCACATATACAGTTTTTCTTTCATTACCTTTAAGGACAAAATAGAAATCCTAATATATGTTAAAAAAAAATGGACCTAAAGATATACATACCAACCTGCAGTTGGTATTAAGCTTTTTTCAAAACATTAAAGGTGTTTTTCAGTAAAAACTATCCTCCAAGCCAGAATGTAAGCAAACCAATTCTACTTTGCAAACTGGCAACTGGTGCAATGACTGCTTGGCTGTGTGTGTGATTAACAGAACAGCTTTATCGTCTCGGTTGCAGGATGTTGCAGAAGAGCTCTGGTCAGTGCTGTCTGATAGGAAAACTATCTCATACTTCTGACAGTGGTTGTGTTATTTGTTTGACGGGCGTCAGGGGAGAGAGAGAGATTACTTTTAAGAGTCCTCACATCCTGCCAGTAGCAGGAGTGCTGACAACTGATCCCTCTGTAGGAGTGTGATGCTCCAAAAAGCAGAGGGTGCTAAGATGGCAGTTGTCAGAGAGGTTAGCGGTGGACCGACTTTCCCACCATATGATTATGTTGGTCCCTTTAGCCGTTATCCTTCCACAGCTTCTGTTACCTCAGAGATTAACTCCACCTGTTAATATCCATTCTGGACGATGAGTTCATAATCAAAAAATTGCTGCTGTTATTTCCATTTAAAGTGGACGATATGATAGACTGTTTACTATGGTGTGCACAATGACACAGGTATGTGTTATTACAGAACTAATTAGTGACATGTAAGGGCTGATTTGTTGAGTGGACCCTCGACTAAGACTTTAAAAAAAGCCTCATAACCAATATGTAATAAATGAGTGATGTGTAACATCCAATCTATAATATTTAACTCAAAAAAAGTTTTCATTAGATTTAATTAGACATAAAGTCTTGCACTCAGGATAACAAAAAGTGTGCCATTACATTTCCATGATAGAGTTAAGTTATATAACATTAATTTCTGATATGATGCCAAAAGTATTAAAGTCAAGATTAGGTGAACTGTAGGATTTCACCTGTGATTTTCAGGTAATGTCCTAAACTCTTGGTCCAAGCAGTCATATCTTCAATAAAGTTTCCTCAGATTAATGGCATTTTACAGCATTCAGAGCCCCCAATCCTCAAAAAGGAAAAAACAAACAAAAAAACTTCTGCTTTGAGTGTTTTTTTGTAGTAAAACTAGGAAAAACAGACATTGCATCATTTTTTTTATACATTGGACCATATCTTCCATGGATGGATTAGCAAAAATTATTTAAGCAAGTAAAAAAAAAAAAAATGCAGATAAATGAGAGATCAAACTTATAGGATAAATAATGTGGAATTTGGAATGAAGAATAGCTAGTAAGCAAAATCAGGAAAAAATTGTGTTTACTGATAAATAATAAGAATTTCCTCACTTGCATTATCAGATTTTATTGGGCGCTTTGGAAGTAGAATCAAGCTGTGAATACAGCATTTGCATATTTGACTTGATAGCAAATGACTGTGTTTAACACATCTAGCTGCTGTCGAACAGTATGGGCTTTTAGAGCTGCGCTGCTGCCCAACTGATGAATTTAAGTCTGTAGGCTTGGATGTCTACCTACACCGGAGGGACATGTCTGTGTACTAAATGGCTCACTCTGTTAAGCAGCCAGTCACTAACTGTGCTGTTTGTTGCTGAGCAGGTAGTGTAAACAATGAGCTGAAGCTCTTTGGAAGGATCTGTAAAGCCTATGGGAGCCTAGGGCACACAACGACAGCAGGTGTGCACTGATTTCGGCTATACTATTTCCATATAAAATAATCATTTAGAGAGAAAGTTAGAAGTGTTGGAATTTCTTTCTTGTTTTTTTTTTTAATCACACAGTAGACAACCTCTGTCTGGGTAACAGACCGTAATCACAACACAACGTATTTGCAGACAGCTCGTTCATGGGTCCAGCTGCTCTCCTCTCTGACACTCACTGAAAAGTGTAGACACACTTCTGCAGTAGGAAACCAATGTTTGCGCTCAAAGGACATTACAGGCAGCTGTGTGTAAAAATAAATAAATAAATAAAATAAAATTTAATACAGTTTGCCTGCAAATGTACTGTAGCATCATCACCCTAACCCATCTCTGTTTTTGTCCAAACTGACATGATATACCTGAATACAAAAATTTAAAGCCAAATATCTTTCCAACAAGAGAATATCTAAATATGAGCGACTGACCAGCTTTAGTGCATGTTTTTGGTTTGGGTTTTTCAGCATTTTAGCATTCTTCCAGCGAATCACAGATTATTTACAAGTTTGAACCAAAAATGCAAGACACTATAATCACCTTTGCACATATACAGATGCGTCATGCAATATTGTGTCAGTCACCTGGGATAATGTCATTTTTTTGTGTTATTTTCCTGTTCTATTGTTTCGCCAACAACACTGCTCCTTAACCAGCAGTTAGCAGAGTTTAAAAGGGTGATGGCCTTTCTGTTATTATTAGCTCTAAGGTCAGACTATGTCAGTTTGTGGCAGTCAATGGCAGGCTAGGACAGTTTGTGCCAGGATGTCTGGAGGCTTGAGAGTTCGACAGGAAGAGCCTAGAAGACTGTAAGAAGAGGACAGGTCATCACTGACTCCTACGCAGACACATCAAGAATAGCTGGCTACATTAACTCTGTCCATTAGTGGCTGTCTGTTTGCAGACAGGAAATGACTGATTTGGGCAGATGTGTGGGATTTATTTATATCCTGCCCTGTTTGGCTGCTTTGGTTGCTGGTTGCTTGTCAAGCATCATGTCCAGGGTATCTGTGATAGACATGGATAAGCTGGGCGAAATTGTGAGTGCTGTGTAAATGCATTTGATTAACATGTAAATGTGGTTAGTTGCTGTTGTATGTGAGGGTGTGTGAACCAGAAAGACAAAGAGGAACAAAGGATCAGGAACTCATTTGGTTCAGGCCTCTGTTTTTACTGTTTTCCAGCATAAATAATCAACGGAGTGCAAAGCCATGATTGCATTAACAAAGGGACAAAGAGGGGAGATTTTTTCAGATCTAGAAAAGAAAAATCAGTTTCTAATACGCCCTCATAAAAACCAATTATTAGCAGGAGAAAATGAACAAAAACCTGCCACGACAGTTAATTACGTAAACTTAAGTCTTTATTGTGCAGTAACCCTACAATATAGCTCCCATTATTAAAGCTTGAAGTTGGTTTTATTAGAGGGCTGTGGCTGTGAAGATAAAGAGAATACAATGCGAACAAAGAGAACCAACTATTCCCTTTATCCAGACAGCAAAAGTCACAAGCCAAATGTATAAGGTGAAGACTAAAATTCTATTATATGCACAAAAATAGAAATATGCATGTATATTCTATTCATAAGATTTTTGCAAAGTGAGTATTAATGGTCTGGTTAATGGATTTTCATCATTATCGAACCTGCACTGCAGTCCTCATTTTCTAGACATTACCCAACAGAGGCACATGTGAGAATACAAATGTCCCACTCATTCAGATCAGACTATAAATACAAAATCCACACAATGTTCGATTCTGGAGATTTGGACTCACATGTGAGTAGCAAAGGTTTGTTGACAGAGAGCAGATTGATGCAATACTCAATGTCCAATACTCTATTCACCTGACAGCACCTTTAACATGGTGTTCCCGGTAGTAAGAACACATCTGACGCAGACCATCTCCTGCTGGGAGCTACATATGAGAGAGCAACTTTGCACAACCCCCTGTCTTGATGTCTTTAAGAGTTTTTATAACTGAAAACAAGTTTCAGTGGATCCATGTGCACAAGCTGACAGGCATAAATCCTCTAATACATGTGCCTCATCTGCGGCTCACTTGAAGTGTCAGGGAAAGAAAGGGCAAATGTTATCCTTACATAAAGCAGTGGCTGTTTTTTAACCTTCATTCTCATTATAAACTGCAAACTCTTCTCTACAACAGAGTCTCGCATATCATCAGATAAGAAAAGGTACTCAGTGATTTAGTTCTTAGCGGTTTGTTATCATTACAGATTTTTAAAGTTCTTCTGACTAGGAATGGGTATCGTTTAGGTTTTATCCGATACCAGTGCCAAACCGGTACTTTTGAAACAGTCCCGGTGCTTAAACGGTGCTCGAACCAGTGCTTAAA
>NW_005187419.1:3383666-3386650 GCF_000239375.1 Pundamilia nyererei
AACGGCTGCTGCTGCCGCCATCATCATCCGTCATCATTTCTGCTACACTGGCAGGGCTATGGCTAAGACTCTCCTCTTCGGGTTCTTGGGGGATGTTGATAACTCCAGGTCCGATAACAGGCACCACACCCGCAGTAAATGTGCTCGGTGTGAGGTCTTGCAGCAAGCTATCAAATACAGTGCATTTCTTGGCTTTTAAAAAAAACGCAATGCTTCGCCAGGTGTTACATCAGATTCGAGGTGTTACCTTCTTGTTGCAGGCTGCTGAGTTTGCATCTTTTGCTGTGAAGTACAGCCAGACTTTTGACTGCTTCGCCTTGGGCATTTTTAATTTGTAGCTCTGCTCTAAAAGAACGTACGTACCTGGCCCCATCTACTCTCCTTGGAAAGGTAAAATGATTGGCTAGAATCCAAAGTGTATGACATCACAGGAAAAAAGAAGCAACGAAATAAAGCACCGAAATGTGCGCTGCTTTTCGGTCTGGTTACTATCGTTTACATCTGAACCGGTGCCCATCCCTACTTCTGACTAGTAGCTGAAGTACGCAGGGAAATGATGTCGAATATTCTCTTAAATGCAGCTTTGATCAGCGTAGAATAACATATTTATATTTGGTATTATTTTTATGCATGACACAGCCTCACCTCACCTAATTTATTTACAATCCAAGTGACAAACCCCACTGCAGCTGTCACAGTTATGACCCGTGTTTGTCATCCACATTAGTTCACTTAGGGAGGATGTTAGAGCGGATGATGGGTAAACGTTACATCTGATTTGGCACAGAATGAGACCGTGGTGAGTAACTAATATTTATGATTTTAGTATAGACAATTTTACTCAATTTGGGATGTTTTCCTAACCCTTAGTGCGCTATTTTGTACTCATAGCATTTTAAGGATTATTTTGTGCTCAGGTCTTAAGATTGAGGTGGAAACTGCAAATAATGTTCAGTTCAGTGGAAAGATTATTAATCAAATGCATACATGAGTAGATTAAGATATATTTATTCATCCAACTTCAAAGCAGCACCAGATGATATATTGGCTAAAATTTTGTTAAAGAAAAATACATATACAAGATTAACGTTATCTTTAAAAACAAATATGTATTTCATTTATGTTCTGGTTTCAAAATATACTCTAGTGAAAGTTTCATCTGTTCTGCAAAAAAACCCTCAGCAATCATGATTGCATCACGAGTGTTCCTGTGCCTTTCACAGTCTTTCAGGAAAGAAGTGAATATCATGGTTGACAGCAGTCTGAGTCACAGGAATGTTAATGCTACCGATTCCATCACTGACAATGATGATTCAACACACTTAGTTGAGGTTAAGGGCTCGGAGGCAAAGATTTGTTCAGTCTGGCACTGAAGATCTCAGCATGTGGGTCATGGGGTGTTTTTTTTCCGTGACAGCCACCATGCAGTGATTGAAAGCAAAGCATGCCTGAGTCTAGCCACAATGCCCACCGACATGTTGACATTCTAACCCATACAGTAAGTACTGATTAGTCACACTGACTGCATTGTTACATAATTCAAATCACACACACACAGACATATCACAGTATTGTGTTGATAAACTCTGTCCAGAGGTATCCAGACGACAACATTTTCATTTTCTTCGGGGCCACAATTTGCTGTGAACACACACACACAGACTCACAAAAAGCAAATGCTATCAGTCACACTTTGCTGTTAATATGATTTCACAGGAATGTTGCCTGATTGACGGAGTAAGCTACAGAGTAAAAAGTCTTTTTGATATCTAGGACAGTGCCCTGGGGTCTCTCTGAGTGATAGGTGACCTACAGACACTGGCTACTGTTTGTGTGAGCATGATCCTTCCCAGTTGCTCTGCTCTAGTTCAGGAACTGGAGATTTGAGAAGACTTAAGTTCCTCCCGGGTACACACACAACACAAGGGCTCCTGCCTCTGCACTGACCCAAATACTCCAAAATCAGTCGGTTTTCACTCGTCAGATGTGTAGTTAAATGAGAACGGTGTTTGAACATGCAAGGATGTACCGTGTGAACACATAAGTGAAAAAAACACGTTGGCTCGCTAAGGAAGGATGACTGATAGATGTGGATTTTTCCACCCTGACATTTGGTTTTCTCCAGTTTCAGTGACATTTTTTTTTCTTTTGAACTTAACCACAGAACATAGGAGCATAGTTAGGTTTGGCTCACGAGGAACTAAATCTAGCTTCTGTCTGCTGCCCTTTAATAAATTCCATATTTTAATTGTATTCTCATCATTTGCACCTAACAGCCCCTGCTTTGATGAATAAAATCTAGCATAGCCTTTCAAAAACACTTTGGCACGAGACATATGCTTATAAATATTTATTTTGTCGATGCAGCTGCCATCATTTGACATCATCTTGTTGACACACATATTGGGTTTTTGACCTGATATAAATTTTTGCAGGAGAAATTCAGCCTAATGCAATCATGAACAGTTTTTTTTCCCCTTGCCCCATCTTTCTCGCTCTGTATTGACAAACTATCAAAACGTGATTAAAAAAAAAAGAAGAAAAGAGATGAGTGCCAGGAGATAGAACCTGTAGAAATATCACAGACTTTTGAAGATATTAGTTATTTCCCTCCCCTGCCTGAGCGTCTCTCTCTCTCTCCCAGTCTTTCTTGCAGTCTTTTGTCTCTCTCCGGAGCATATATTAACAACCGAGGTGCAATATTCTGACAGCTTTGGTTTAGTTTTGTGCTCAGAGTTGGTGTGAATGGCAGGAGGAGATGTTTATTGAAAAGAATGACAAAGATAATGTCTGTAGCCTGAATTTATAAGCATATTCGTTTTAGATTTTTTTCCCCACCCCTTTGTGCTGCTGCCTTTTTACAGTTATGTCATTTCATCTAGAAGACGCCCTTACCTGTTCTGATTTTTGTAAATAAGGTAAGTGTTGGTCACGGACTAACTGGTCATGCAACACGCAGCACCTGTATAAAAACGGCCAAAGCC
>NW_005187419.1:3387855-3429403 GCF_000239375.1 Pundamilia nyererei
GTTTGGTGTGGAAGAGCTTGACTGGCCTGCACTGAGTCCTGACGTCAACCCAACAGAACACCTTTAGGATGAATTAGAGTGGAGACTGTGAGACAGGTCTTCTCGTCTAACATCAGTGTCGGACCTCGTAAATGTGCTTCTGGAAGAATGGTAAAAATTCCCATAAATGCACTCCTAAACTTGCATAAGGTACAGAGATATGATGAAAGTGATTGTAGCTGTAATGTTTTATACTTTGGGATTTTCTTGTGTGGACAAACAGTCCGAATTATCCAGCACTTTGGGATATGTGCTCTAATAAATCTTGATTACAGACTTTGGTCCAGACCCTTTGATCTCCTAAAAGCTGCAAGTCTACCCTGCCAAAGAGATGTGTGTTTTGGTTTGAATTTGTAACAGCGTCAGCAATGTAACTATCACCTTCCTCTAATACCAAAGGTACATGGCTTGAAGACTAAAAATCGCTGTCTTCTATAAGATTGCAGGTCAGTGAAATTCAGTCCTATTTTTTAAACATTGGTAATACATATGTGCAAAATATGGTTATTTTGATGTGTTAGATGTTGTTTAATGATTTTGGTAATAGAGTCCACTGAAGATTTCCTGTGGGGTTGTGTAACTTTTGAATATATGTTTTATTGGTCCATTTTGCAGTTTCTTGTCCCACCTCTCTTTATAATAATAATAATAATGGATTGCATTTATATAGCGCTTTTCGGGGCCCTCAAAGCGCTTCACAATTCCACTATTCATTCACTCTCACATTCATACACTGGTGGAAGAAGCTACAGTTGTAGCCACAGCTGCCCTGGGGCAGACTGACAGAAGCGAAGCTGCCACTAAACTGTAAAGTCATAAATACAGTCATAAACACACAGATGGGCACTTTTACCAAGAAAGCCTATAACAAAAGAAAGGTAGTATAGCCAAAATATATTACTTTGTAGCCTTACAGTATGTCAGGTACATTAAAAATAATAACCTGTGTGGCATTACGACCTAGAGTATCCTCTATCGTGTGCTTGTTAAACTCAGCTGTGCGCAGAAAACAAGAGGGCATTTAAGGTCGGTGTAAAGAGGTTAGAAATTCACGTTTTGACTTTGTCACATCACAGAAAAATATGTTATCTACTAGCCAGCCAGATTTGAATGATTAAAAGAATTTTCATGGCTGGAAAATGTGAAAAAATGATCAGTGTCCATGCTCTCTGTGCGCTGCAGGGAAGACTGCAGGGTTACTTTTATAGGCCAAACCAGAAATGAGCACTGCCCTGATTCACTGGAATAAATTGGATTTTTCCATTAGGTTTTTGAGTATTTCAGAAAGATATCTCTATGGGAAACAGTTTATGATACATGTTTGGACACTTTTGATTTTTGAAGCTTTAAAACCTAATGCTATTCAAGTGCACCCAAACATGAACAAAAAAAGTTTTGCTTACTTCAGCGGTAAGTGTACTTGCAGGGATTGTTTTACCTTAAACACACGTGGTCCGCAGCAATACTTGGGTAAGCTGTGGAGTTTAAATAATAATCCTACGGGCCCCAAATGTGCCAAAAAATATATTTCCAACAGCATTACTCCACCAGAAGCCTGATTTGATAAAAGGCAGCATGGATCCCTGCTTTCATGTTGTTTATGACAAGTTCTGAGGCTACCATCTGAGTGCTTTAGCAGAAATCAGCACTCATTAGACCAGCCCATATGAAATGTTTCCTGTCGTTAGATGACAGTAGTGACACCTGGTGTGTGTACTGATACAGATAGAAAGTGTTACTGTGTATTGAGTTGCCATCTGAGTTGTTGCTCCCCATGTTCCACCATTAGCAAACTTTAAAACTTAATGATTTAAATAGTCATTGTAGTGGCAGGAAATTTAGCTAAGAAGACTAAGCTGTTCTGTAAATTCTGCCATTTGAAGTAAAATCATTTGCAGAATATTGCCATAGCTAGGTCTAACTCTAGACTGTGATAATAATAATAGGTGTAGTAACTCAAGAAAACCCCCGATGCTAATGAGCAGTTAGGAGAGATATCCTGCTAAGTAAGTTTGACGTTGCTGGGTTATTACACTTCTTCACAGGTTGTGTCTAATAATTTTGTACTGTGTGCTTGAAAACACATCTGGTATTTATTTATTCATTTTTTGGTAATTTTATTTTCAATTTTCAGAATATAAAATGAAAACAAACCCCAAAACAAACAAAAACAAACAGGCTAAGATGAAAAAACAATTATTTCAGACAAACACGCTCTTCACAAAACACCACAGGATAGAGTACCAAAAGTTGGACTTGATGAGAGTTTACTAATCTGGGTCCAGTTTAGCCCAATCTGGTCCTTGCAAAGTGTTCCAAAAAGGGGTTCCAGACACTCAGAAGAGAATCTATTGATTCTTTGCTGAACTTTTCCAATTGTATTATGGACATCGCGTCTGTTTCCCACAAATGAAAAGAAGCAGGAGTGGGGGACTTCTATTCCCTCTATTCCTTAACCTCTTGGCAACAATCAAACCTAGTTCCAGTGGCTGCTGCACTGTAACTGGAAGTAGCTCTGATGCTGGAGAACATCCAAACATTTCAAGTTAAGGTTCAGGCTGTAGAGGTTTCATATATGCCTCGGAATATATGAACAAATATAACCAAAATCTGTTAATGAGGGACAAGACTAAAAGGCATGGAACAATGCACTTTCTGCCAATCTACACCTGCCACACATTGGGGAAATGGAAGGATAAATCCTGTGCAGTTTGACCTGATCTGTTATTTGATTTCATAAGAACTTGATTTTTCTATAGATTGATAGTAGATAGAGGAGGCTGTGGCTCGGGTAATAGAGCAGGTCGTGTACCAAGAGGAAGGCTGATGGATTGAGTAATAATTCTTCCAGCCTGCATATGAAGTGTCCTTAGGCAAGGTATTGAGCCCTGCTTTGCCCATCCCCGATGCACTGATTGGGGTGGTGTGTGTGTGTGTGTTTTTGTGATTGGTTGCTTCAAGTGCTCAACTGAGTAGAAGGGTCCATTTAGTTTATGTTGATTTTTTTTTTGTTGTTGGTTAAAAGTGCTCAAAATGTGTTGATTTGTTGAATCTCTCATGTATACAGAGGAAGTGATGAGGTTTGCTAAACACCTGTAGAATGAAACTCTCTAAAATGCATGCTTTAAAAAAAAAAAAAGACACATTACAAGAAAAATTACTCTGCAGTAATATGCGTGGTAGATTCTTCTGGTTCATACTTTGGAGTTTCGTCTTTCTTATCGTTGTCTCTTTATATATTCCCAAATTATGAGAGGTGCCTCAGTGCCTCATACATCCTCATTTGTATCTGTCAAACTTTAATGAATGCTTAGGCCATGGATATAGCATGCCTTAAAGGGTAAGCATATGCAAACTGAATGGTAAGAGACGTGTAATTTGTTATGTTATGTAGGGAACAGTATACATTATGCTTTCTGGTACAGGTACATCAAGGGAATAGAATTATATTGTAATTGTATTATAATATAATGCATTACAAGATTTTGCTTAACAGGAGCTGAATGTTTTGACATTTAAAAAAAACATCAGACAAGCCGATGACGGTATATCATATTAATTAGTACTCTAATGGGTGCAAGCGGATTCTGCTTCTGAAGCGATAAACAAATGATGACTGATACAGTCAGTACAAGGGTAAGCTGTCAGCACACAGTGTGCTAACTGTGCTTGACGGGGCTAAATGCAAGAGACCTGTGGTTCTGCCTCTCTCCACACAGACCTGTCAGGATCATTTGGAGCCCAACCCTGTTTTGCAGGCGAGGCGCTTTGTCAGCAACACTGCATTTGGCTTCTGTTCCCAAAGGAAGGATTCTGCCATATTACATTCATTGAAAAGAAGCAATAAATGAATAGTTTGTTTACTTTAATCAAGCTCTGGCTCGAACAGTGAACAGAGCAGCACAAAAGCAGAGAGCTTGTTATCTGAGACAAAGTTTGAATCCTACTTTGCCAATAGATTTGATGTAAACTGTCTTATTCTAATGTTTCAAAGCTAGTGAAAGGAAGTAAATTGTTTTTTTGTTCCCTTAAGAGTCGCGTCTATCACTGAAAGAAATGCAAAGAGGCACTTGTTTTACTAATGAGACTTAGATATTCACTGTGGAGCCTTCCTGAAAGGACAGAAAATGCGTAGGGCCAAGACCCTTACACCCCATAGAAACGTGCCCTTCAATCAGCTCAGAGTAATCTCCAGTGTGCTCTTGTCAAAGCCAATGCTGTGCAGATAATGGAGGATATTTTAATAGAGAGAGGACAGTGTGATTTTTAATGCAGTTTTACTTCTTAATTTTTGTTAAAGCTCCAAAACTCCTGAATTTTTCCAAACCTGAATATTCATTCTGTAGAGGGGAACTGATCGGCATGTTTTGCCATGATATTAGGCTGGATCCTATGGATATTAGCCTAATGTGTTGACAGAGACTAATTTCAGTTGTTAGCAAGGAGACTCGCCTAGCTCTAACGGCCTACGTATGGATTTTGACCCCACTAATCCTCTGATGATGTAACCAGCTACCACCCCTAACAGTTAGGTGCAATCAACGACCACAGCCATTAACAGCCGCTCTCCTCAATAATCCTTGCTGTTGGTGAAAAGGCTAGGTTATTTAGTGGTCAGGAAAATAGACCCCTGGGAACTTTGTATTTTCAGGGCTAGAAAAACCTGTAAGAACCATTAAAAGATGTAATACTTATACACAACCTTTACTGTTTGACAAAGAGTTAAAAGGGAAGTTATTTGAGCGTGAAATACAGATAAGTATTTTTTATTTAATTACTTTAGCGAGGGAAAAGCAAACACCTAAATCAAATCATTTGAATCTCATGATCAAATCACATAAATCCTATCATTTCTTAACTAATCAATTCTATGCCCTAGCTAGTTTTCTTCGACCACTCTTGGGATGACTTGAGAGAGAAGAGTATGATCCGGCTGTAGATGCAATCTTCTCCTGGACACGCCCAGTGAAATCCAAATGTGGAAGCAGTAACTCAGTACAAAGTCCTCCAACTTCCTCAAGGTTGCAATCCAACACAGAAAGTTGCTTGGCTATGCTAAATCCTCATTTTAAATAAAAAAAACTGCAAACCTTTTTTTTTTTTTTTTTTTTTAGATCCATCTGCTCATGATGAGGTCTGGGGAACTAGCAGTCCTTTATTACCAATACATCACTTTTTATACTCTTTCACAAACTCTGCTCCCATCTCTCCACTCCTGATGAGGACACTCTTGGCACACCATTGCACCATGCTTACTTTCTATATTTCACACTTTTTCTGTGGTTGCCATGAGGTTGCCAACCAGTCTCCAGGCCTGTGTGACTGAGATTTACCTTCACCTAAACGGTTTTAATAATCAGTCCCAAATTCTATAAAATCAATAGTGGAAAAAATGACTTTAAAGCTCAAAGTCTTAGGATGATTTCAGGCTTCAAGAATCCTCAAAACATCCTGCCAATTGAAGAACTCTTGAATGGAGAGACTTACACAAGTTTACATTAAAGAGAAAGTACACAGGGTGAAAACTAGGTATCAGACTAAAGAATATAAAAGGTAAAATTGGTGAAGACCTGGCAAAGTGTTTGCACAAAAAACCCAACCTTAATTTTGTGCCTGTTTGTCAGTGATTGCGTTCAGTCATCTTTGCCTCTCACACCCACCACAAATAAGCAGACAAAACAATACTGACACATTTTACAAGTGCTTAGTATTTTTTAATCATAAGAAGAGGTCGTGTTTGTTTCATTGAAAGTCACCCAGCTTGGTAATGCTTTGGGAATCTCA
The DNA here is from genome assembly GCF_000239375.1 of Pundamilia nyererei. NCBI lineage: Eukaryota > Metazoa > Chordata > Actinopteri > Cichliformes > Cichlidae > Pundamilia > Pundamilia nyererei. The sequence goes on from NW_005187419.1 coordinate 3,393,679, forward strand.
GCTGAATTGTTCTATTTCTATTCTTTTGAATTTCATTAACAATCAGAACTGCAGCATTAAAAAAAAAAAAATCTAGGTTCTCACTAATAAATTTTTGTAGCCGTGTTGGTGATTTGCCCATTGCTCAGCAAGTTAACATTTCCAAATAATTCTTTTTCAGCTTCAGCTCATATTTGTATTCGTGCTCAGCCTCTGCTCACATAAGCATCTCCAAAGTGCTGACAAAATGTACCAGAAACAATTAACCTCCACAAATTTAAGCTGACAGCAGTCATATTCATTCATTATTAATTACTTATCACAAATTAGACTCTGTCAACTCACCAGAGACAAAGATTAACACTAATATACGTAAATCCGTTCAGACCGCTCTCAAGCTTCATACGGGAGATGCTTATTAACCCTGATGGGGCTTTAAATCTTCACAGTGTTTGTTTACACAGTGAAAGCCGTCACTTGATGATTGTATAACAGTCAGATGCGGCTAATGGCATAATGATCTAAATTGTTAAAGAAACGGAAAGTTCAATATTACCAAATCCATTAGGAATCATTGCATATTAACATGAAACTGCAAGCGAAGATGGAGGGGATGAGAGTGGAACATTTTTGAAATTTTCCACCAATTTGATTTCCACACATTCTTGAGAGAGCTTTTTGTCTACTCTTTCATGCACTCAGAATCCATAAATGCATGTTTTAAGAGGGGTTTCAGATGAATGCAGTGATCCAGTTAACACCATATCCTCAGGCAGGCCATTACAGAGCTACAAGAGCTCAATCACGCTTTCGCCACATTTTTTTGTCACATCGCTTTCTGAGCTGTTTCCATTATCTTGACAGGAACACTCAACACTCGGGAGGGAGAAATCAGCTTTCTCAGCTCACATACTGTCGCTCAGTGCTCAACATTTGCTTCTGTCTGACCATACTGTCGCAAACTCATCATTTATTTATTTATCTAAATATCAACTATGATGAAGTGGGAGGAAAAACGTTTGTTTCGCTGTTTCTCTCTTGGTTTTACTGCACTATTCTTCAAGGGCCTCATTAGATATCAGGACAGGTGTGTGTGCGGACTTAAAAGCTTGTTTGTGTCCCCGCTGGTGAACATCAGCCAAATCTGGCAGAGAAAAATGACTCATTTGGAGAGCCATCTGTCTGTCAAATGTTTTCTTGCCTGTGTGAAAGACCAATAATAACAGAAAGATCACATTTCTGGGTCGAATGAGGTTTGACGCCACCAACATGTGTCCAAGTTTTTTCAACTTTAGTAAGCAAAGTCATTTTCAGTTTTTCTCTTTATGTGGAACTAGCAGGAACTGATCACTCCTCAATGTTCCTTCTTTCTTAGACTGTTTTTCTTTTGGCAGGCTGAGAATTCATTGAGGAAGTGTTTTGTCTTGTTTTCTTCCTTTGATCTCGGAGGCAGTTAACCATAAATGTCAAAGATAAACTTTGCATTTTTATCAATGAACCTTGTTTGTACTAAGCAAGCTGGCAAGGGAGGAGTGTTGGTTGGATGTAGCGCTGCAAATTATGAATCACTTGGCTGACAAGTTGACGTGTTCTTTAAATTCAATTGTATTTTCATATGGCACCAGCCTACATTGACACCAACCATTGAGGAACTTCATGTTTTAGAGTATAGGACCTATAACAATATAGAGAAAACACCAGTGATCTTATACCAGGAAACAGTGGGAAGAAAAAAAATCAATGGCAGATCCAGGCTCACAGAGGGCAGCCATCTGCCATGACCAGCTGAGGTGGGGGAAATGAGAAGAGAAAGCAAACAAGCAGAGAGAACAGAAACAACAAACCGTATAACAAACCCCCTCCCCCACCCAAAAAAAACTTGGGGTTACAGTTTTAAACCTGCAGATGAGGTACTCCAGAACTGGAGATACATGCAGAAAAGTGCAGAGAAATATGTCTGAGAACACAGCAAAAACCAAACAAGAGACACAAAAGTAAAATCATCAAGTGGTGCCATATAAATTCATATGTAGTGAAGGAGTAGGGTAAAGAAAATGCTTGGTGTACAGTATCTGCAGCAGTTTCACCTGATCCACCAGAAGCTATGAGCAAAAAGGGAAAAAAGAAAAGTTAAAGAGTCTAACTGTCTCTTGAAACCAAAATGGGAGATGGTTTGACATGAGAGGAGCCTTTGGATTTTGGAATATCTGGGAACATTTTAGCTATAAGAGTGCCACTCTTATAGCTAAAATGCTTCATTGACAAAAACAGCTTTGAAGTCTTCAGGATATGACGAGGCTTGGTCCCTCCTTTGTATGTAAGGAAAGATTTTGAATTTTTTTTTTTCTTGATTCAATGGGGAGCCATTGAAGAGAAGTAAGACCTGTTTCTGTTCTTACTTCTTACTTGTTGGAGCTTTTTAGATTAGCTGGAGGCTTTTAATGGAGCTATCAAGACAACATTTTTCAACATCACTCAGAGACAGGATGTTTTTAGAACATTATACGAAGGAAAGAAGGCAGTCATAAAAACGTATGTTCTTTATAGTGAGTGGACACATTATTTTGATCAGCTTGGACTGAATCTTGGATCTGATAAACCAGTTTGGTTTCTCAGATGTCAATCATGTGGCAGATTGTTTAAGATGTAGTCACTGCCAGATTTTAAACATGTAATTCAAATCTCACCCAGAATATTTTTCTTCTGCATTTGCTCTATTTTACAACCTTCTGGGGTTCTATATTGTTTTTATTGTAACTTGGATTTGTTATTGATCTGTTATTCAGTGTATTGCAGGGGTGGGCAACTCCAGGCCTCGAGGGCCAGTGTCCCTGCAGGTTTTAGATATGTCCTTGAACCAACACAGCTGATTTAAATGGCTAAATTAGCTGAAATTGCCCACCCCTGGTGTATTGTGCCAATTCAATACTAAGTTATGAGATATAAGTTTTCTGACTATCCAGTTCAGTATATTCAGTCTGATGATTCACGGTGTTTCAAGCTGTTTTCTGTTGTGAAATATACGTTTAATCTTAATTTTAATTGCATTTCTCAGTACGTCATCTCAGTCTCTTAGAAAACCCAAAAGTATTTCGTGAGCAATTCTCTCTCTCTCTCTCACACACACACACACACACACACACACACACACACACAGAACAGTGTATACACAACATCGTCATCAGTATCACCCTGCCGTGACTGACTGAAGTTGACTAAGGTCGGGCTATTGGCACGCTGGATGTTGGCACACCCGTAGCCAGCATCCGAGCTCTTGTTGCGGCTTTGGAAGTCCATGAGAGCACCACCTCTGCGTCCTCTGACTCCTTTTTGTTTGTATACACACAGACTTAATTATTTAAAAGTGGAACCATGTTTAATGTGAGAATCCACCATTAGGGATACACAACTGGATACATATGAAACTAAAAACTGTTGTTGTAGATAAGTCATAGATAATTACATTTCCCAAGAGGGAATGTTTTTAAATGAGTTTCTGACCAAAAAGTAAGTTCTGTGAATCACAGCTGAGTGCACTAAATTTAGTTTGATGAGTTGTTTGTTCATGTGCTGAACTCTAGTTGGTGGATTTTTTTTATTATCTTTGAAGAGAGCCAGAAATGCTGCTACTCCCTGCCTTCAGTTTGAGCAAAACAGAAAATGCAAGATTCCCCCAAAATATCCAAATATTCTTCTGTGGGTTTGACACAAAATTGCTACCGGGTCTGTTAAACTGTATACAGAATGCAACCTCTAATAGGAAAATGTTAGAGACAAATTTACCCGCAGCAAAAGCGGAGGCTGTTTACACCGAATATTGTTTCTCGCCCCCAACTATGTCAGACATGAGATGAAAGCAAGGTTCAGATGCAAACAAAAGGCACACATGCAAAGAGAACAATACCAAGTATGATACGCTGTGATGATTTGCTCTGTCATCACTCTCTTGTTTTTACTGTACAGATGTACAGACGATAGTGACAGAAAAGTCACAAGGTAAGTGAAGATGATAATTACAGATTATCTGACATCATGCTGTGTGTCACCAAGCTAGGCGACACATTTTGCTGACATGTTGCTGACATATTTTGTCAGTGGTGTCAAACATGCATTGTATCTGTCTGGGAAAAAAAGAGACTACAGCACAGACAGCTGCAGTTGTCCCCTTTCTGTCATGTCTGTGATTTTAAAAGCCTCTTGGCTCTGATCTAAATGGCTGGCAGGTTTCTGTCTCAGATCTCTTGACTAAAGCCTTAGTCATGGAAATGAAACGGTGGAAATGATCCTGTCCCGCAGAGATGGTTCTTAAAAAGTCTAAAGACCTTATCCACATCATAAGCATGAGATTTGAAACCATTTAGGGAATGTTAAATGTGCCAATAAATTCTTGTTTTTCACTTATGGAGGAAAACAATGACATTAGGTCTAATAGTTAGAAGTAATAACTCTATATCAAATATATTATGATATAAAATGAAAAACAAAGCATTGTATTTTTCTATAAAATGGTCTTATCTTCCTCTTAGCAGCTACAAACACAGGTCTGTGTGAATGTTTGTTTTTCCTGGAGAACAATGGTTGGTGTAATGTGAGCGTTTCTGCTTCATGCATAGATTAGAGCTTGACACACAGTGGAGCTGACTCCATAACTCCAAACAATTCAGCATATGGCACACACCCTGTGGAAGCCTCAGAGTCCAAAACACGTTTTGTTTGTTGAGTCTCAAATATCTGTGGCTGGCTTTCACTGCAAAAATGCAACAAACACCAGATTCCTTCAGTAGAAAACATTATAAAACAAGCTTAGATTAGATTTTTTTTTATGTTTTGTTTTGTTTTGGGGGTTTTTTTAACCATCAAATGAAAATCAATTCCATAGTCTTATGTAGAAATTTTTGCTTTCACTGGAAATTAACATGATCATGCAGATAGGAGCCAGAAGGAAGTATTTCAATGGCTAAATTTCACCTGGCGTGTCAAACTTAGGGGTTAAATGGCATTTTATTGAGTCTAATTACATTAGGAATATTTAACCAAATCCCTGCATTATACATGTACATTTAAGTGGAATTGACTATTTTAAATAAAGCTGTTTATATTATTTTCGTCCAGTGGTACGACTGGGCTGAAATATTGAGGGTTGACGTAGTGGTGCAGAGCATTTTGCAGCATGCTTACACATCCCACTTGATAATGGTTAGAAGGATATTCTCTGGGCCAAAGGGAGTCTGAACAGGATGTCCTGAACTAGGTATTAGAATCAGTAATATTAAAATGATCAAGGCTTGGCAGGAAGGTGTTTTTGTGCCTGTCTTTGTAATTCCAGGAAGGAGCAGATACGAGGTGAGGTCGGACGTGAACGAAGAGGATTTGTAAGGAGACAGCAGGACTGCCATGTTGCCTCTGGAAGAACATAGTCATAATAATCATTTGTTATTATATAGTTTGAAACCCAGAAGTTAGAAAAGTAGACTTGAAGTTGGAAGTTTGAGGGTATATAATGGTTTCTTTCTGCTCTCTGATAATGTATATTAACAAACAAACAAAAAAAAAAACTTAAGCTAAGTTAAACTAATGATTTGTCACTGTGTGTGTGCACTCTAACAGGGGATTTAAATTTCTGTGTTAAATCTATGCAACCATAAACCCTTCTGAAATCCTAAGCTGCAAAATGACATGCACTCCTGTAGAAATGTAGCCACACGTTGCTGCTGATGTAGTCCACATGGGTATAAAAGCTGCGTACTCTTTCTAAGGCAAGTTTATTCCATGCAGGGGAAGAGGTCAGCTGGCTTCAGAGCTCTCCATGGGGCTGACTCTTGAAGTGAGCTGTGATCTCCACATCCAATCAGAAGGTTAAACGCTGTATTTTCTGTGCTATTATTACATGATGCAACCATGCTGAACATATCCTTAAATTTTGAATTGGATGGCAAGTTTTCTGTTGGGTTATGTACACCGCTGCTTACAGCTCCCATCAGAACTGAGCTGGAAAGGAAACCAGTGTTAGCGCCTCAGTGAGGGACTGTTCCACAACTGAGGAAGAAAGAGAATTTGTCATTAAGCAATCTGCTGCAAATAAAAGATTATTCTACAAGCACAGTGCGCTACACAGTCATGGGTCACAGAATGTGATGGATGACACAAACAACTCATTAATTTTAAAAACCGCAAGTTTTTTCTCTAATATGGCAGACAAGCACTTAAGTGTGGGACTCATTTTCTTTTTGTTATTTTGTGGCAGTTGTTCAAAAGGTTGACATAAAACTGCCACTTTTTATCTGTGCAAATTCCTGTAGTGTCAGGAAGAGACAAATGAAAGATGTAGGTGAGACTGAATGAAAGACACTATGGGGGATTTGTTGGCTGCAGAGCTAAACAAATACGGGCATTTCCCCAGCTAGAAGCAGTGAATCATACAAATGGGGAATAATGACACACTTGTGCTGCATAAAGGTCACAAAAACGATTGACCTTTCCTGAATCTACTTTAGAAACGTGGTTTTGGATACTTCAGAATTATCTGTAAAGTGGTTCATTTGAGGCACGCAGCAACCTTTAGTATGTTGTCGGTAGAAAAACAGAATCTCTTTCTGTAATCATCAAAGCACCAAGCAAAAAAACCTTCCAGTTCTAATCCAGCAAATCCCACTTTGAAGGTACTCAAGTGATTTAATTAATCTGAGAGTGTGAAATGTCTAAAAAAGAACAAAAAGTCCAGGGCTCCTCTTAATAGGTGAATTGGCAGGCTGACAGACAGGCAGATGTTCAAACAGAGTGTGCATTCTTCTTTTGTGAGGAAGGGGCTGCTGTGTTTGGCTGCTTTAAAAACACAGACGGTGTGATGGAGATTAGAAGCAAGCTGTGCAATCAGTGTTCAGTGGGTCGAGCAGACAGGCAGACAGGGGGCACATTTTACATATCAAAGACGAGGAGACGGAGGGAAGTGAGGGAAACATCAGGGCTGGCGATCTCAGCTCCAATCCAGATGTCACCAGCCAGCGCAGAGGCTCTGTTGAGATATTTAGACATTCAGGTGTGTGAGAGATTTGTTGACAAAGAGTAGTTTAAGCAAAGTGAGCGTCTTTATCTCCAAATTAAGAGCTAGTCTTTATCAAAGTTTAAGCACTTTGTTGACCATACATCCTGAAAACGAATGACTGCAAAGTGTTTGTGCAAAAACTTGCAGAACTGTGCAAAAGTATTAAGACACCCTTCATTTCTTTATTTTTTGCTTACGATGAGGCACACTTGCTTGTAACTTTGTTTTTGGCTGAATCTATAAAAAATGCCAAAGATGACGCTGTTTCACCTTTTGGACCAACAAGGTGAAACGATATTAAGTGAATTAGCTGTTAGCTGAAAATGTAGCGTATCTCTGATTACCATGCAGTCCGAATAGATTTGAGGAAACTGGACAAGCGGCAGAGAACGGAACAAGTATCAGGCCTAGAAATATCTACAGGAGGTAAACAGTACATGAAAGTCATGTCCTTAAGAAATAAGAAAAATCCAGCAAACACCAGAAACAGGACCTGGGAGATACATCTGACCCTTCAGCTGATCCAAATGAGGAATCCAAATTTGAAATTTTTTGGTTGAGCTTGTCCGTATGTACAGAGGAGGTCAGGAGAGAGGCACAACGATGAGTGCCCTACAGCCATCTGTAAAACTCGGTGGAGGCTTTGTCACAGTTTGGGGATTTCCTTTCCACCAGCGGTGTTGGGCATCTTGTCAAATTTGGTATTTCCTAAATGAATTTGTTACAGCAGTTAAAATAATAAAGTGTTGATGTTGAACATATGTTCTTGGGAACAACATTTGTTGTTATTCAGTTGACTTTTTTTCCACACTGTCATTTGACAGAGTCTTAAAAAAACCAAAATCTCACTCCAAAGTAAAAGAAAGGCTGTAATATTTGAATAACTGAGCCACTAAAAGTACAACAAATAAGGCCTCAAAAAGTTTAATAGCATAAATACGAATTCAAGCAAAAGTAGGGCAACCTTTATTGCTTTCAGAACTGCAGCAATTGCTCTGGTATCAGGAGCAAGTTGAAGTACAGAATCTTGGCCAGTGCAAGTGGAAGGGCTATCTATTTATCATCTGATTAATGGGTGGCCTACTGATGGCCATTACTGAGCAACATTGTATCTTCTTAACTTTTGTGTCATTTAAAGGACTAGATGCTTTTCGGATCACCAGTTGCACACATTATCTTCGCAGTGAGAGTCCAGAGAATAAAATACTTCCAGGGTTTAATCTTTCCCAGTTTTAGGGGGTAAATGTTTATGTGCAAAGTGCCTGAAAATAAAAATTTTTTCCTTGATAATAGCCTGCTCACAAAAACCAAAGCCAGAAGGAGTCAAGGGTTTTGATACTGCCACAAAATCTTGCAATGGGAGATTGGTGTGGGTTGTTTTACAGCAGATTGCCTCTTCCAAATTCTTTCCTACCAGCAGCCAGTTTAGTTTAGAGCAGACTGGTAATCTTGTTTGCCAGTTAAGCTTGCAGCAGTGATGTAGAAGTGCAATCCAGGGTGCAACAATTATACTCCATGAGGAGCAAAAAACAAAAAACCTTCAACCCAACAGTCTTTAAGCAGTATGTAAGTGAAATAGTCGTGAAATTCAGACAACTGATTCTTGTTCATTGGCATAAATTTTCCCTTTTTTGATTGTACCAAAAGGACTGGAGGCAATTCATAAAATGGACTTGAAGTTGTACATATTCATTTGTATTTTTGGACTTAAATTAGGCTCCCAGTTTGAAAAACTAACAAAGTTGACTTCAGAAGTAGTTAGTTGGTTAGATTTCTACATCTAGAGTGTATTTTCAGTCACTGTTTAGTCTTTACTCTCTTTTTGGTTATATATTACATACACACTCATTGGCCACTTTTTTAGGTACACTTTGCAGGTACTGGGTTTCACCCACTCATTTGAGCTTTGTGATTGCTTTGTGTATTATCTTTCATAAAGGGGTGGACAAATTCTGCCCCTTCTGTTCAAATTTTTAGCAGACATGGAGGTTCATCTTATCAGGCTTCATTTTTCCAGTCTTCTGATGCTCAATTTTGGCGAGCGTGTATGAACTGTAGCCAAAAGTTCCACTTCTTAGCTGACAGAAGTGGCCCCTGGTGTGGTCTTCTGTTGCTGTTCCGTCTGGTTCAAAGTTCAGCTCAAAGCAGTTTGGCCATTTGACATGAGCAACACATTTTCACTGGATAGTGTGTCTTTTTCAAACCATTCTCTGTGAACCCTAGAAATGCTCGTGTGGGGAAAATCCCACTAGAGGATTTCTGAAATCCTCAGACGAGACCATCGTGCACCAACAACCATGGCAATGTTTAAAGTCTCTTAAATCGACCATCTTCCCCATTTTAATGCTCGGTTTGAACTTCAGCAGGTCATCTCGGCCATGTCTTCATGCCTAAATGCACTGTTGCTCTCATGTGTTTGGTATATTATTTGAGTTCCCTCCCCAGACACCTTAACGCCCACTCACATCCTGGGCCATCTGACCTCAGGAATCCGCATGATAAGGTGGGGCAAGGTTTCACAAAGATTGGGACTCACACCCAGTTTCACACCTTGGCTCAGGCGATTAGAGGATCATCAGGGGGTCCTTTTGTCCCTCTGTGGGGGGTTACTCCCACTAGGTTTAAATCTGGGACTCCCCACCATTTGACCTTAGAACTGAAGAAGCTTCTCAGATGAGAGGTGAAACGTGTTCAAGTAACTTAAAGAAGTCCAGGCGCTTTTCTTTGCAAGCTCCTTTGACTACGATAACCTGGATGACTGAGAACCTTCACAGACGCATTTATAAGCAGTTGAACAGGTGTACCTAATAAAGTGACTGAGTATACATTTTGTAAGGAGTTAACATTTAGTGTCTCCAAAAAGTTGATTCTGTTCATCTGGGCGTAGCGTTTTGTGGGAGAAACGTTTCGTCACTCATCCAGGTGACTTCTTCAGTCTCAGCTGACTGCAGGTTTCAATCTTATAAACAGTACATTTGCATAATGACTGAAACCAGCCCACTGAAGAAACAATGGCTGGGAGGTCAGTTCCTTAATCTTAATTATGCAAATTCTCATGACCATTGATCAACAACCACTGACCAAAACCCACTGATCAATGACCATGAATACCATTCACAGAGAGTTGGGGAATGGCTGCAATCACAGCATTGTAAGATGGCGAAAGATGTACCCTTAGGCCCCCTCCTCGATTCAGAGATGGTCTTTCCCTTTTCATGTAAATGGCCTCTTTTACGTTAACGACTTAACATCTAGTGATTTGTAACGGAGATTAGCTCAAAAAGACAGTCCTATTTGCCATTTATTGTTTACATGAATACATGATTGTATTTTCAATCCACGTTAATATTAAAATGATTAATGCAAGCACTAATATATTAATAGAGTCCATGCCACGTTTTTGTTCAGGGCTTTAAAGCAGTTTAATCCAACCATACTCAGAATTACCTTATGCTTGGTGTTATTAAGTCCTTCCGTTATTTTAATTGTAGTGATTAACCACACCTATGTGTCAAGCATTACCGGGCAGGCAGGCAATCAGACAATCCAAATGTCCTGTGGGCCATTCAGTACTTTCTTAATCATTTCAGAGCCTCATTCTAGTAACGTCCCGAGAAATTGACCTCATATATAAGTTGACGACACCCATCGGCACAGAATTAATGTTATTATTCTCCATGCTGTGGAGCAGCTACGCAGCATTGGTCGTTAATATACGACAACAGGGATTATTATATTCCACGGAGCCCTCGAGGACTCTGTGCTCCAAGGGTGGGCTGAACAGGGCAGCGGTGGGAGGAAACAGAACAAATGCAATTTAAGTCCAAAGAAATGTTCTCCTGAAAACCCAATTACGTCTCTGTGGGAAAGACAGGGTGATGGGGTCATTTTGTTCTTTCTAATGGAACGACAGAATGGCTGCGTGTAATGATGGGGTCTCTTTTTATTCTCTTGGCTTTCACTCACAGCCCACATCACTGTCACACTTCTTTCGTCACCCCCCCCAACACACACACACACACGCACACACAGCCTGTACAACAGTACATTGCAGGAAGATCGTGATTAAAAGTCCTCCAACATAGTGTGATTAAAAAGTAAGAAACTTTTCAGTGTCTGAAGATGGATTTCGAATAATGTCTCAGAAAAGTTCTCTTGCTTTTGCTGAAGTCTGTGAAGTGAGGAATTGAAAAGTGGGAAACACGGGGAGAAGGAGATGTTCAATCTATTTGCAACTAGCCTCTGATGTCAAGGTGTGTGTATGTGCTAGAATTTCTGAGATCATATTTCATCAACGTGCGTGCTTGCATGTGACAAGTACAATTTCACAGAAGAGGTGGCCTCAGACAAATGATTTGTCCGGGGAGGAAAAGTGCTTATCGGGCACAATGTAACGAGCAGAATGCAGCTGTAAAAGAGCAGAAAGAGACCAAAAAGAAGTACATCGAGGAGGGCAGAGAAGGGAGTAAATAGATAAATGGGGCATAGGGGGGAGCCGTTGCTTGTGTTTACAAGTTTAAGTCCCAGAGTTTTCATTTATGAATGCCAGCGAGAGTTTCATGTAATGTCATTACGGTGTAGCGGTGCATGGAATTACTTTGGAAAGGAGATGTGTGTGTGTGTGCTCCATTTGATGCTTTGACAAATGAACAGAAACTAAATGTCTACCTTTAGGCACACAGACTCTCTTATACACACCGTTTGTTTTCAAGTATCTCATTATTACTCATTTAGTCTTTGGGGACTGTGCCTAAAAACAACAGTGCGTTTGTGAGTGAATACGCATGTGAAAGGTTAACAGTGTCATTAGGTTTCATTCATTGCAAGCTGCTTAATTGTGGTTTTATAATCACTCTATGATGCTAGAGGCTTGAACTTTAATAAATCAGCCCGCCTCCAACACTTGGTTTGCAATTGAATTCCCAGACGTGCTTAAGCTCTCACACCTACAAAAATGTGATAAATATTCACGAAGCCTTTGATTTTTCTTTAAACTTTGCAAGTTTTCACATATTTGTTGAGCTACAACATGAATGCTGGAAAAACATTCTTATTAATAGCATTTTATTGATTTCAGGTAGCCAGCTTTTATCCAACTGAAGGAACAACACAACAAGCAGCACATCCCCTGAAGCTGACAGGGGTACAACAGAAAATAAATTGCACTGAATATTCTACTTTTGCAGCCACGATGATTTGCAACAACTAGAAGAGACTAATTCTTGTTTTTGTGATCATTACACACAGGAAGATATTATATAATACAGTTGCATTCGTGTCAGAGGTGACATAGCATCCTGTTTGGGACATCATGTCTTTGAAGAAAGGAGTGCAGTCGTGTCAGAGTGTCTCTTGTGTGCTGCTGTGATGAACAGAGCTCAAAGCTATTGATTTCTTGCGAGGGGACGGGAGGTCATTGTGCTAGGTTTGCACCAAAGTTCTCTTTCAGCTCTAGATGGACGTCCAACCTTCCAGTCACTCCCTCCACCAGCTGTCCCCGCAGAGCAGAGTAATTTTCCAGGCCTCCAAGCATCGGATTGCCTCGTAGGTCGTGGGTAGGGTTGCGACAGGGAGACGAGTATTGATTGGTTCAGCGATCTTTCGCTTGGTTATGTTAGACAGAGCAATGAGATGGACGTCCCCAGAGGATGTTTGCACAGTGCGTCTTCTCCAAGAAGAACTATTCATTCCAGCAGTCCAGTCACAAGCGCCAGCTTTAAGACCCAGTATTTACACAATCCCCACAAGCAGCCCATGGGCATGTATTATGGTAATATATGCATGCAAAATCAATACGTCAGCCATTCATTATTTTCAAAGCATGTAAGCAGTGGTTATCTCAATTGTAAACTAGACCAGTTGATATTGAAATGCTTCACAGAAAGATATGTGCTGGTGTTATTTGCCATCTATCTCTTTCTGACTCGCACAGGGTTTCTCTTCATGGATAAGGAGGTACAAATCATATGCTGCAGATGAGGTGCTAAAAATCTGCAGTTTAGATCAGCGGCCTGCCTCATTTGTACATAGCAATGTGCAGACACACAAACAACTCAACCCAACCTCCTTTATTTGTAAAAAGTTAAACAAATGAATAGCAAATTTTATACAGCAAGATTCAAACAACACCTAAAGCAATGCAAGTAACACCAATAATAATGAAATCCTGTTTTGGAAGGAACTGAACCAATATCAATAAATGCATTTAATAAATGAATCTAAAGTATTAGGCTACAAATCAGAAACCAGTTTAAAATAGACGTCTTTAACTTTTAAGTATATGCATGAGTGCACCATTCTGATATCAAGAGGCAGAGGCAATTTATAGATATATAAAAACAGAAGGCAGTCTCACTGGCACTCTTAGAAGATGCATTTAATGGAAAAGCAGTTGAGGATCTTAATGATCTGGCGGGCACGTAAAATTGAGAAAAGTCTCTGAGGTTATTTAAAGGTGTGCAAGCAAGTAAAAGAAAGCTAAAAGTAAGCTGGTGTAATGTCTCAAGCAATGTGGTAATATGATCCATTTTCCTTGTCCAGTTTTATAATAGGTGAATCCAGTGAAATGGAAATTGCAACAACAACTAAACAGCTAGTCGTGGGCAAGAATACGAAGTTTGGCCTCTCACTGAATTAGAAATGATCTCAGTTTGATATATTTAAAATGGAAAACTGATCATCCTGAAATGAGAATCAAAATTTTATTCAGTTTTTGTTTTAAGCTGTTTGCTAAGACTTACTGGTTGTAACTGTTAATCATCTGATGGTAATTAAAATGATGATTGTTGATGGTATTCGTAATATTTTCTAATGCTTCAGTCACACTAAGGGAAATGGCGGCTGTGGCCATGTGCAATGAATATTCAGTCTCACTGCTTTTAAAATAGTTGCTTTGAAGACAAGGGCCAGGTCTGCAACCACTCACAATAAGTTACCATCTTATAAATGTCTTTAGTGCATTAAGACGGCAATAAAGTGGTGATAAGACGGAGCCAGTCTCCTATCAGTTTGCGATTGAATGAGGCTAGGTCAGCAGTTACGTGCAGTCTGTGATAATACACATTAACTATTTAGATTTAGAGTCTGGCCTCAAAACCTTTGTTACTTTGGGACAAATTCAGTTGCCTCAAGGCGCTTTATATTGTAAGATAAAGACCCTGCAATACAGAGAAACCTGAGAAACCCCGAAAATCAGATGACCCCCTGTGAGCAAGCGCTTTGGCGACAATGGGAAGGAAACACTTCCTTTTAACAGGAAGAACCAGGCTCAGGGAGGGACGGCCATCTGCCTCGACCAGTTGGGAGTGAACGGAAGAACAAAGGCATTCAGTAATCTTGCGTTTGTCTAAAAAATACAACCAGCTGAGTCGTGTCCCTATTGCAAAGAGATGTATCACAGATGCTTTGCACTCATTGCGCAGACTGACTCAGGCTGTTGTTGATCTGTCTGTGTTTATAAATCAGATAAATTAGATACTTTGCAGTCAGTCTGAGTCAGATTGTTATTGTTGGGAGACAGGTTGTCGCCCATCAGTCAACCAGTCATGTGAAAGTGTTCGCCTAGAGTTGGGGTGTGTTGCATGCTCAAGCCCTGGGCAGATTTAGCAGTAGCAAGGAAATTAGTGCCCCTTTTCTACTTTAGTGTGACTGAGACATTAATGAATCATTTATAGAAAAAAATTAATTTAGGCCCAGAATGGTTCCTTGAGAATTACCATATTTAATACCATGTCTTTAATACCAGAGAATCCAGGCTGACAAATAAATAAATAAATAAATAGATAATAAAAATAAAGTGATTAACATCTTAATTTAGCCAAGACGAAACAATGGCACAGTGACCCAACCTGTCTAGTGCATGAATTAAACATTGTGATCACTTGTATCAAAAATCTACACTGAGGTCTGAGACAAGAAGGACAGTAACCATGTTTGCATTCACAAAGATTTTAGGCCATTAACAGCTGTCTCAGTGCTCTGTGATGAACGTTAAGCAGATGGAAACTTTTTTAAGTAGCTGTTGTTGGTTGATTGAAACGCCCTTTCTCTAAAAGTGGAGAAAAGAAAGTAGGATGTAAAGTGAAGAGAACAGAAATGATGTAGATAGATTAGATTTCTTTGAGTGTTTTTACCACTGAAAAGTTGTTGGGAGACACTTGAGTTAAGAGCAGACTTCATTATCTTTGTTGCAGCTTGGTAGATGCTATAACAGCTTTGGAATTGGAATAGTATGTGGAGCTCATCATACTAGTATTTTAATGATTTAGTGATTTTCTTTTTTAAGACGCCTGCTTAGTAATCTATGAAGAGATACAGAGAAACAGAAACAGTAAACACAGAAACAAATGAATTGCAACATTACTCTGTGATGCTGTTAATCTGGTAATCGCTCATTTTAACCTTTTAATTGTATTTTGTAGTTGGTAAACCGGTGCCATCTTTCTCAAAGGACCAGATCGCTGATAAATACTCATGGCAGGGGACATCCCAGAGGTGTTTTTTCTTTGCATATGCAAGACAAATATGCAAATGAGTCATTATTGAGACTAAATAGAGATGGATTTAGAAGACTGTCAAGTGCTGAAAAACCACTCGTCCCTCTCTCCGTTATAGAAAAAATTAAATACTGTGTTTAAATTTCAGAGTGGGCAGTGGAGAGCCCTGAAGAAGAATACAGTGAAAGATACAGAGATCTCCATACTCAAACTCACATATACACCTCCGCTGTGTGCTTAGCCCCCACTGCTGGAGCGCAGAGAAGCTCCCATGTTGCCGTGGTGACTGCGATGGAAACAAGGGGCTTGTTCTTGACTGACGGCCGCTGCATTTGTTTGTTGTGTGTCAGTGTGTCTTCAGATGCACATGCATATGTGTGTGGTTCAGTCAGGCACGTTTCCCTTTTAAACACCACGAGTGGCCTAATTAGCCATTCATTCACAGTTGGTGCAACACAACACAAACAACTGGCTCGCTGTTGTTTATAAACGAACCAGTTATACATCAAAAGATCCCCCAAACAAATCCGTCTAAAATAGAATAACAAATTAATTTTTTTTTTCATAGAAAAGAAATTGGTGTTCTTTGTCATTTAGGACATTTTCAACCCCCTCATTTTTGTTCTGTGGCATAGAAAGGCTACTAATGAGCCTCTCATTGCCTCGTCTTGTTATTAAGTATTAATGTTCCTGTTATTTTTAACATGTGGAGACATCAATTTTGGGGTCATTATAGCAGAGGCTCAGACCCTCACAAAACACCTCTGACTGTCTAAAACTGTGTGCCCAGATGTTACTTTAAATAAGCAGAGGAGGTGGCAGCGATGACAGTGCCACTACTGGAAGGTTTTTACATTTGCCTGTGGCTGTGACAGAAAGCCTGTTGATCTATGCGTGTGTTAAGAAGGTTATATATATTTAACTATATTTTTGTGACATAAATAATTTCTTGTGAATCTCATTCCCTTCTCTTTTTATCCTGTGGAACATTCTTTTGTTTTATTTGTTGACTTAACTTTGGTTTTATATTTTTCTTTATATTTGTTGCTTTTGTAGGAGCTTTTCATCATCCCTGGTATAAATGTTCATTTCCAGTATACTGACGAATCAGGATTCAAGACGTGAACCAAACTTGTGACTTTAGCAGTGCTAGGGAATTTGGACTGCTTATTTAAAACAGTCATTTTGATTTTTTCACCCCTCCTCCTCCTCGTGTTGTAACACAGAAAATTAAAATAAATCTAATTTTCTGCTTAGTGACATGCTGTAACAGTTGTCAGGCCACAATATACAAATCAGCTGTTTAATCGGCATAATTCAGGTAAGCTTCAGTTTGTTGGACTCGGATGTTATTCTCTGCTGTTTGATTTGGGCAAGCAAAATAAATAAACCGCCATCCAAACATGAGGTCAGAATTGATAACTTTTTCCACTATTGATGGTAGATCTGTTGCATACCATAAATCTATGGTCGTTAACTGGCAGTTTTGAAACCATAAGCGTCTGATGAAACTTTAGCAAATGAACTTGTTTATTGTCCCAGTTAGCAGCTTATGACACTCTATTTATTAGTAAATAGAGTGTCACTTCTGGTTTTGGCCTTGGCTCGGTGCTGAATTTGTTGGTTTTCAGATTTGTTGCTATATAAATATAATTGAATTCCCCTGAATTAAATTATGGAGCACAAAGAAGTAGTAAACCAGCACATAACCCTGCGTAATAAAAGCAGTCTGTCACTTTTGGACATTTCTGTTCTAGTCGCACTTGGTATGGTATTCATATCCCTTAAAAGTCAGAAACTGGATTAGTTCATTTGAGTTTGACTATTTTTCTCAAACTAGCACATAAAACTATAAATGGTCTTTCAATTACCCCTTTCCAAATTTCAGTAATAATTGCACTATGGGTGGCTCTCAGCTGTTGGTGGAAAAATGATTGCTAAAGAATGCATGAATACGATATGAGGTTATTAATATTTATTAGCCTATTACATAAAAAACCATAATACTTCAACTTTATTGATCATTCAATCAATAGATTGTGAAATAAAATGTAAAAAATGAACCACAGCTAGCTACATAAAACTGTCGCACTCTCATCAGAACTTTCTTCTTTCTCCTAACTTATCACACTCTTTCTTTCTTTCAGTAAAGCTATTATTATCCACTTCTGGCAAATCATACACAGCATGAGAAGAGTGGCAAAGCACATGCGTAGTTAGCAAACATACAAGCGCACTCAAAGCTCTCAGTGCAGCTATATTACAGGAATAGAGTGTGTGAAGCATATGTAGGCTCTGTGTAAAGTGAGTGGGTGGCCGAAGCTGCAGATTGATGGGAGACCCCGTGCATACTGTTAAAGCCAGTCAAAAATCCTTTTCCCTCCCTTCCTTCCTCGCAATAGGAAAATTGAGGCTTTGGTCTTCTCTGGATATGCTGACTCTGTATTTGATGATGATGATTTTGTTTTTGTTCCTTAATTGCATCCATGCCGTGTTGTGCGTTTGTACTTGGATTTCATTAAGCCCTATGTGTTCAGGGTTGTCCTACACTTTCAATCTACTATTTCACCTGCTTTTGGTACAAATGCTGACCACATGCAGAACAACAGTTCAATAAATCTATTGTTTTGGCATAAGTTGATAAAAAACAATAAGCCCCACTAACCAAATTGATGTAGTCGTGTGTTCTGAAATATACTGGCGTGAAGACGGTACACTGCGTTTGGATATGCTTGTTAAACAGGATGCCTCAGCTGACCACATTCAGTCTGCAATAACAGGTCATCTATAATCAGCTTCCATTCTCCAATAAACACATATTTATATTTTCCATCTTAACAGCAGTGTATCTCATTATCATCTACCTCTCTCTGATAGCCACTTACTGCACCACGGAGTTATGGAATTGTTCCTGCATAGTGTCGCTTGCCAATGTGGTAAAATTACAGGCATTAACAACAGCCTATTAAAGCTACAATTGCATCGCACTGCTGGATTACTTATTGATATTTGGCAGAATTGCAGCATTAAAAATGTTAATGTAAACATAATAAATTCTGGGGGGGCGGTAATAAAAACACAATAAAGAGAAAGATCAAACAGCATTTATTATCATCTTAATATAATTTATATTTAGATAAAACTAAGATTGACAGTTAAGTGTAGTGGTGCATACATTAAACAATGGATTTAGTGTATACATGCACAACTCTTGCAGAATAATCAAGTTTGCTTTAAGCTCAAAGTTTGTGTTTTCTGGTTGTGTGTACCAAAGCGTAAATTAATAATAGCATAGCCTCTGCTAAGCACAAAATCACAGTAATTCCAGTAAAGATTTAGTCTCAAGAAATAAAAATGAATAAACCTCTTGTTTTTTTTGTTTTAATCAAAGCCTCCAAGGGTAAAGTACATCTTTGACTCTTCTTTTCATGTGTTTGTGGTCAGAGGTCACTGTCTGTATGTTGTTATAGTCCAGGACTGTCTGGATTTCAGCGGTCGGCATTCATCTTCCTTAGCTTTGGTGGCAAGTTATCCTCCAACCTCCCACCGGCTGAAAGAAGTGGGCTGTGCATGGGAACCGGAGCAGGGGACAGCGTGGATGGCAGGCTGTGTTGGTACAGGTCTCCAGTTGACTGGGTCATGGGTTCAAAGCCCACCTTGAGAGACTTTAACCCTAGACGATTTGCTGCCTCGGGGCCAGGTGAGGAACTGAGACGTTGCAGCTTTAGGGGGAGGTCTCCGGTGCTGCAGGCCTTCTCTGAGTGCTGGGAGCTAAGCATAAGCACTTTCCTCTGAAGGTCCTCCTTCCCCGATGAACTCATCCTCTGCAATTTGCTTGGAAGTCGAACCCCAGTCCCTACATGATGGCCCCTTTCCTCAGCAGTGTTAATACAATCCACAGAAAACACGCGGTCACGTCGGGCACCGTGGCTCTCAGTCAGTGCGGGGGTAGGAGTAGACAGAGGCGAGGGGAGAGAATTCTTCTCTTCATGCTCCTTGACACTGTACGGTGGTGTCGGCACCTCGAACGTGCTGTGGAACTGAGAGTAGTCGACCCTGAAAAAACCCTCTTCCAGGGACATTACTGGTAGGAAACGATGGCCCCATAAAACCTCATCCTCAGTGTATGACGTTCTTGCCTGGCATGTCATACCTAGAAGAGAGTGACGGCAGTAATAATTTTAATAACTGCTATTAAATGGGGTTTCAGCAAAACAATCATAGGCTGATAACGAGGAATCTGTAGGATTGGCATCACTGCATGCTATCTCTTTTCTCTCTCCTTTATTTCTTGTGATGACAGCTTCATGCTTTGCTCTGTGTGATTATCCAGTTCAGTTTAGTCACGTACTAGAAGATTTAAAATAAACCCACATGAAAGGGCTATTGCATTTCCCAGTTCATAAAAGTAACAAGAGGCTTTTACACCCTAATGTTTTTATTTTCAAAGCTTGCCATGTTCCAATACTGATGTACTGTAATGGAATATGTGAGATGAAGATCATATATATGCATATATTTCTTTCCTGGATTTCATAAGCTTTGTAAGTTTATCTTTCCTTGATCTGGTAAATTATTTTCACATTTTCTTCCATTAATAGTGGCTAAAGTTGGCAGATGGTTTAGGCAAAGCTGGTTGTGATAATTGCTCATTTAAATCTGATCATCGTGATGCTCTTACATCAAAACAACATGGCATGTGTTCTGTCTTTACTTGTCTTTATTTAACTCTCTGTGTTGATTGCAGCTTCAGTCTTCGGCCAGCTAGAAGAAAATCATCTGTTGGCAAACTGGGATCAGTTTTCATCATGCTCTGGTGGAGGGCCTAAATTATAGATGATGTATTAAGCAAAGATTTCTAGTAATGGGGGTGCCTGTGCGTCTGCTTTGTGTACACGTTTTCCATTTGACCTGAGGCTTGTAAAGTAATTTTCTTGACTTTTGGATGTTTGTTGGAGGTCATTCGTGATCAATAATCACTTAGTTTGAGTTTCTTTTCTGATCCAATGGCTTTGCTACAACCTGAGCTCTTCTGTGAAACACTACAGTTGGCTAAAGAGTAGGAGTCTGATCCAGTCCCTCTGAGGGATGATATGTTCTGTGTTATGTCATAACCTGATGCTATTCCAGGCACACGACTCATCTTCATCCACAGAAACTCTTCACCATTTCTGTATTTTTTTTCTAATTGCCTTAAGGCTCAGCTTTAATTGCAGTTGCAAGTTTAGGATAATTTTCCAGCATTTTCTCCTCTCTTACCAGTAAAAAATTGAACTTCAGTTGATTATAGTTGCACAAGACAACAGTAATATCAATGCAATGGAAGCTTTTGGGTCGAGTCTGACAGGCATGCTAGTTAAGGTTCATCATTTAAGCATACTTTAGGTATTCTGGTTAATGTCTACTGCTTTTTGCATAAAAATAAAAGCCCTCGGCACATCAAGACTTTATGTAAAATTCCTGACACTGGCAGAGGTTAGAGAGTACATCAACTTCATTTGCTGAGTGTTATGTTAGGGTCAGCGAATTTACATAGTTGCACATCATCTGCATATTGTCAAGGGGCAGCCTAAAGATGGAGTCAATATACCATTAAAAGGACAAAAAAAATCTTATGCCATGTTGACTGCCCTTTAGTTTTATAGTTTCTTATATAGAGCTAACAAATTCTGCCATTCTCAGTTTTCATCTCATTAGGTTGCCAGAAGTCAGCACCAGCATGGATCTTGTGTGATGCTGGGTTCAAGCGACAACCCATGTGATCCTGTTCTATTGCCACACAGAAGAAACTAACTATAACTCGTTGTTTAAAATCAGACCTAAACGAGAGCTTGGAATTGATTTTAGCTGTCAGAATTTTTTTTTTATCAGCAATGAAATTAAGTAGTTTTGTCACATTGTTGAAAACAGAAAAAAAAAATGCCTTGAAGACACAAACTAAAACTGACAAGAATTAGAGCCACTGCATGGTAATCTGTCAGGTCTGGTTGAAACAAAGTGAATGAGTAGGAGAGACGATCAACCAGCTGAACAGCTGTGTCAGCAGCAGCTGGATATACCGGGAAGCTGTTAATGTGTTTGGGGTAATGGGATGTGGGTTAGTGTGAAGATGCACATACGTAAATGACATTTAAAAAATATGCTTATTTTTATTATTGTTATCATTTTTAAGCATTCCTTTTCCATACAGTTGACAGCATATTGTGGACAATTGTAGGTGACACTTCCAGGGCTTTCCTCTTCTACTCCTCAGCTCCGAGTGCTGTGCACTGCGACACTAGACTTCTAGCTGCACCCTGATTTAATGGTGTTATCAACAGAGCACAGCCGTGTTGCCTGCCTGGCTTCTCGCTTCCCGCTGATCCTTCCCTTCTGCTCTAAGCCTATTCAGCTCCATGGTTTCTCCTACAACAGTGACACAGGCAGGGTTATGGGGGGATGCCTAGAAGCACGGCTGAAAAGAAAAGAGGAGGATGGATTTATTTGTATTGGACTTTTGGGATGAATCATTGTGTTAAATATGCAACAGAGAGATCTGTGTTGTTGCTGAGGGTACTCCAGCATGGCTGCCTGTAGCGTACAGCAGCGGCTTTATACCAGTGTCTCACACCCTCTGAATTACTTCTGCGCTCAGCTGTCATGTGAAAAATAGAGTGGAACTTCAACTAAAACCTCATTCATCAAAGTGACACACGCATCTATGACCACAGGGTTTTATTATGCATAGAGTAGACATAAACGAATTCTGCAGAAATAAAATATCCCTTGAAATTCAATCAGTGCGTCATTCTCATGTGTTGATGTCATCCTTGGTTTCTCCAGTTCTCGTGCTGTTCAAATATGCCAAACTGGGAAGGTGGGGAAATTAGATTCCAGATTATGAGTATCTATTTGATAGGAGCGTTATGTGGCTTGTTATTAATGTCGGACTTTACATTTAGATTGGGAGTGAGTAAAGTGGGGAGAGAAAACAAACAATGGGAATGGGGAAGGACACAGTTTAAAGAAATGACATGTAAGATTGCTCACCGGTAGTTTCAACGATGCCCTCGAGGATAACGACAATTTCAAACTGTTCACTCATGAGAGAGCGCTGGGATAGGTCGAAAAAGGGGCTCTTGGGATTAATTTCATGACAAATGGTGAGAGGGGATACCAGAAAGAGCTGGTCTGCACCCGTTCCAAAGCCTACATCCAATTCGCACTGGTCCAGAGGCAGGAACTCGCCCTCAGGTGTCTGACGAGACTGAAAGATAAAAGTCACACATAAGTAGACGGAGACAGAGGAAAGTGTAAAGAAAGCGAAACAAAAAGGTACAAAAATAAAAGAAAGAGACAGGGAAGTGATAATTACATTCATGTAGTCTTTAAAAAGTCAATTGAGTTCTTCTGTCCACCTATAAATGAAATCTTTTTGTATTCTACTTGGTACTTTATGACAATGTTAAAATGCCCAGTATTACAAGTCCAATGGAAAAGTGTGGCAAGTTAAGTACCTCATTTGTAATTGAGCTGTATATGAAAAACTATTTAAGCTGCTTTAGCATGCTTGCACTTTCTGCCCATCTGCAAACTGCTTTGCAACCCACTTCTGCTCCAACTACTCCTTTCATGCTGTTCTCAATGCTGCCTGCTTTCTCCTGTGCTGGGTTTTGTAGTTGATGTCTACCTTCAAATCTAAAGGACAGCAGATTGAAATAACATCAATTAATTCGAGTATAGTGGTCCAGACTCAACTGATATTTTAAAAGCAGACCGATAGACTATAGAAATATTATTACTTTCATCTAATTAATAAGTGTTCCAAAATTTCATGAGTCAAAAGGTGAGAAAATGCATTTCTCTTAAAATATATAACTCTCTCACTCTATATATAATCCCTCACTCTCTCTCTGTGCTATCTTGTTTGCCATGTCCACAGACTTTGCGCTTCACATTGATTTCTAGGAGAACTTGCAGGCAGACGTATGAGACAGCTGTGTTTGGACAGGACTTGCCCACAGAGCGTTAACTGGTGCGGAAGCATTTAATTGCCCAGATGATGTTAGAGCTCAGCACCGGGGTCCTGGATGTGTTTTCTTCTTTCCTGTCTTATTCTGTCTAATCAATCTGTTCACCTTTTCTCTTCACATTTTCTCAATTAGCAGTCTGTTTCACCTGTTATTACAAAGTCTTTTAAATTTCAAGACATTTTCTGACATCCTGCTGCAAAAAGCCTTTCCGATTTTCAAAAGCTTTAGGGTGGGCCATTTATATGGATACACCGCAATAACATGGGAATGGTTGGTGATATTAAAGTCCTGTTTGTGGCACATTAGTATATGTGAGGGGGCAAACTCCTCAAGATGGGTGATGACCATGGTGGCCATTTAGAAGTCGGCCATCTTGGATACAACTTTTGTTTTTTCAATAGGAAGAGGGCCATGTGACACATCAAACTTATTGGTAATGTCACAAGAAAAACAATGGTGTGCTTGGTTTCAATGTAACTTTATTCTTTCATGAGTTACTGTATTTACAAGTTTCTGGCCACTTATAAAACATGTTCAATGTGCTGACCATTGTCTTGGATTGTCAATGCAACCCTCTTCTCCCACTCTTCACACACTGATAGCAACACCGCAGGAGAAATGCCAGCACAGGCATCCAGTATCCGTAGTTTCAGGTGCTGCACATCTCGTATCTTCACACCATAGACAATTGCCTTCAGATGACCCCAAAGACAAAAGTCTAAGGGGGTCAGATCGGGAGACCTTGGGGGCCATTCAACTGGCCCACGACGACCAATCCACTTTCCAGGAAACTGTTCATCTAGGAATGCTCGGACCTGGCACCCATAATGTGGTGGTGCACCATCTTGCTGGAAAAACTCAGGGAACGTGCCAGCTTCAGTGCATAAAGAGGGAAACACATCATCATGTAGCAACTTCAAATATCCAGTGGCCTTGAGGTTTCCATTGATGACGAATGGACCCACTATCGTTGTACCCCATATACCACACCAAACCATCACTGATGTTCGACTAATGCCACTCTCCAGTGACATGCAGCAAGTGCTACGCTGTGGGCTCTTGCTGAATGAAGCTAGGATAGCCACTGATGTTTCTTCATTAGTGAGTTTTCTTGCGTCCACATTTTGGCAAATCCAACACTGAACCAGTTTCATGAAACTTAGCAAGCAGTTTGCTGACTGTAGCATGGGAGATGGGTGGTCTCACAGGGTGTCTTGCATTGAAATCTGCTGCAATGACCCAGTTACTGCATTCACCAGATATCAACACAATTTCGATCTGCTCCTCACGTGTTAACCTCTTCGACATGTCAATGGCTGTGAACAAAGAGAAACTTGTAAATAACTCATGAAAGAATAAAGTTACGTTGAAACCAAGCACACCATTGTTTTTCTTGTGACATTACCAATAAGTTTGATGTGTCACATGGCCCTCTTCCTATTGAAAAAACAAAAGTTGTATCCAAGATGGCCGACTTCTAAATGGCCACCATGGTCACCACCCATCTTGAGGAGTTTGCCCCCTCACATATGCTAATGTGCCACAAACAGGACTTTAATATCATATCACATCACCAACCATTCCCATTTTATTACGGTGTATCCATATAAATGGCCCACCCTGTATAATTAATGTGAAATATTTTCATAGCTATAAAAAATGTAGGAAGGGAAGATAAAAACAGGTGTGGGTGGGGAAAAAAAGTCTTGAGCATCAAAGATTATTTTGGCAAAAATCCACATTTAAGATAATTAGGAACAATATCTTCTTTGGCATCGTGGAGCTCAGTTAAAGTCAGTTATCAAAAAAAGACGCTTAAACTCCTTTTAAAGTAAATTAATGTCATTAACTCCAAAGAAAATAATCTGCAAAAAGATGATTTTATTCTTTTCACAGATTAATTTTTAGATTCTTTAACATGACACCCTGCCTTCTCTACTCTTCTCTCTTTTTTTGGGTCATTGTTTTACCTCAAACCAATTATTTGGATGCGTCACTCACCAGCCACCCACCTAACAGCACACACTACTCCTCCACTTCAGCTCCACGCAGCTTCATAATGAACTCCCACACAGACTACCACACAGCCTCACCAGCTTCTCTGTAATGCTTTCTGCCATTTCTGGATCTTTTGTTCTTGTTGTGAATCTTAATAATAATCAACACACTATTCACTAAAACACAGTCCCCTCTTTCACCCCTGCCCGAAACACCAATGAAACTGGAAATTGGCCATTTGTAGGCTACTTAACACACCCCTAACTTAGCCGGGTCATCTGTTTACTGATCTAAGCCATTCTGTTTTACTCTGACCACTAATTTTGCTCTGGCTAGAATAGAAATTATCCACTGGAGTTAGCTAGTTAAGCAGATGCTTGCTCCATGATTTGGTTAAAAAGCCAGTCTGCAGACTCATTGTTGATGTTTTCAGCCCACTGGTCACCAGCTGATTGAAGAGCGCACATTAAATTAAAGACACGGCTGTTGAAATATATTTGCATGCTTAGCCTAAACACTTATCTAAGAGAAAGCTTTCTGCTTTCAACTTGCAATAGAAAAGGAGTGAGAGATGAAGAGGGGCTGTAGTGTTTGGAATGTAGCTAAAAGTAGCTGAAGTTGCAGATATGTAAACCTAAACCCTAAATCTGAGAGCAGACAGCTGCTGAAAGTTTCAGCATTCAGGGAATACTTCTGGTAAATGGTAAATGGACTGGTTCAAATATAGCGCTTTTCTACTCTATCTGATCACTCAAAGCGCTTTATACAACTAATTCTTTCACCCAATCACACCCATTCACACGAGCATTTTTTCTAAGCTGTTAAGTGCTCCCTATCTAACATTCATACACATTCACACTCCGATGGATCGGAGAGCAACATGGGGTTAGTATCTTGCCCAAGGATATTTTTGATCGAACCACCAACCTTCCGGTTAGTAGCTGATCTGCGCTACCATCTGAGCTACAGCCACCCCACTTCTTAACAACAGGGAAATAAATAATGATGTGCTATTTGGCCTTCAAATAAACCAGACCAGGTGATGTGCTGATGCCGGTCTTGCTACAGGTGCTCGACAGAAAACAGCAGTTGGAGACCACAGCACAAACAACCTTTATTGTGACTCTGTGCAATGAACTTGCAGTCATGTTTCCTTTGAAATGGTTGCTTCAAAAATGGGGTCTGTGACCACTTAGAGTCATTTGCCATCGTTAAAGCAACTGTGGTGCATTAAAATGGCAATAAAGTGGTAATAAGAGATTCCTGGTTGAAGGAGTCGAGTTTGCAATTCCATTAAATTTTTTTGTGATAACAGTGATAAATAGGTGGAAATTTACAAATCTCTTGCTGTCTGTTGCAATTTTGTTGCCATTTGCATACACATAGACTGCTTACATTCAGAGTCCAGCCAGAATCTCAAAGATTTGAAACAGAAATTAGTGATGTCATTGCTCCAGGACATCATTTTAACAGCCGAATCAGACAGGAACTCAAGCAGCTTTGCTTTCATGTAAGAATATAACTAGAATACGACCAGTTGAGTGGAGTCCCCATATTACATATATTGATTGCAGAGTGTTTGCAGTCTGTTATAAATCAGCAATTACTAGCAGACCTTCATTAGTCTAAAGGTGACTACAATCAGGCCCAATCCAACCACGACTGTTTAGAGACAGTCTACCTTTTACCAGGGGACCTATGCAACCACACTGCAATTGAAAGTGGCTGCTGTAGTACTTTTAGATTGCTAAATGTGAAGAAATTAATTGGAATCATCTAAAAACTACAAAGGAAATTTCTGTCCTCTTCTTTATTCTCCTGTGTCTGAGCCATTAGATGAACATGTCTTCAAGAGAGCTTAAACACATAAGCACACTTTTTTCATGTATAGTATAAAGTTTATGGAATAAAATACACTTTGCTTGAGCGTTTCTCTTGGTTTTTGGTACCTTCTTTAAATGTGATGAAGTTTAAAGTTAACTAGGCTATTTTTAGGCTAGCTAAGCTATAACTGAGCATGACGTGAATGTAGGTAATCAAGGCATTATACCGAATGGGAAAACAAAAGTAAAAGCAGAAACTGTTTATAAAATAATCCAAAGACGATACATCATATTTATCTGAAACACTGATGCTGACTAGTTTAACAAAATGTCATCAGGTAATTTTTCTGATGCATGCACATAGACTGCATATTAGTCTTAGCTAATGTGACGGTGCACAGAGATGGTTCTGCATTTTATTTCCTCGTGTAAATTATCTCAAAATGTTGCAGCAGGTAATCATTAATCCAAACTCCAAACAACCGTGCATATTAAACAGCATGTCTATAAACATGATTTATTGTTAGAATCTGTATTCGTTTTACTAGATAATAAAGTAGCTACTGCTGAGTTTGAAGTGCTGCAAAAATAAGTTTAATTAATGAAATTTTTCTTTTAGTGTGCTTCTTTGTACTTCCCGCCCCCCGCGCTACAGTTACTAGTCCTAGTCCGATTTCATCCTGACCTGCCGGTGATATTGTCCTATCTCCCAGATGCAAACTGTGAATAAGGTGCGAGTAAACAGGTTTTGCATTGCCAGAAAACACTGCATTCTATTTCTATCTCCTGTGAATATCAATGAGATGCTCGTCTGGATTTATGTCGGGGAATGACTTTCGTGTCGAGCGGGCATTGTTCACTTGTCAGGTGCTTACAGGCCACTGAATACTATTTGGCATTGTTCCTCCTTTGAGGGTTATCTCATGTTAGCTTAGGGAAATTCTTCTTTTCACTTTCTGTCTTAGTCGCTTAAGATTAAAAAGATGGATGACTGTATGCAAACATTGACAGGCAAAGCTTCTTACAAAGGCCCCCTGGCACTCTCCTAGACTCCTTCTTGCACAAAGATCCCGAGATAGCTGAGCTTGTCTGCTTTTTTTTCCTCCTGTAAATCTGACATGCTGTTTCAACCAATCAACAGATTTTTCTCTCCAAGCTCTCACATAGTCAGACAGGAACTGTTTTTATTTCTTCTCCACAATATTTTTGGGGAGAAGAAGCACTGGATGAGCACACAAACATCTCTCTTTGAATTTTTACCTGTCACGTCTGATTGCTCACCATGCCCATCAACGACTCAGCTACTCATTATCATTAGAAAAGCGAGGCGTTTTTTTTTTCCCCCTCTGTGCTTGCAGTGGAAGTGTCTCAGTGGTGTGAATGATGCTCATGGATAAAGACAGGTGATAAATAAAACTGATTAGACCTAAAGGGTCCTGGTCTTCCTACTCAACTCCACTCCTGCTCGGCCAGACCCTCATCAATCAGCAGCCTCAGTGGAGATGGGAGTGGAGGTGCTTATAGGCAATCAGATCGACCGGCCGACAATCCGTCCAAATCACGCGCGCTTTCAGGCTGCAAGTTATGCACAGCCTAATCATTAGATTTAGAAAAGCCTTGGTTAACATTTCATTCAAGCCAATCCAGCCAAGACTGAGTGAGATTAATTAGAAAAGTTAAATCACAAGTTAAATTAATTGGGAGAAACAACCTGAGGTAGACTGCATGGTGTTCTTCTGCTCTTACAAACGAGACTGCAACTGCAAACAACTGCTTGTGTTTAAGACTGCTTACGAACGGGTTTAAAATGAATGTCTGCATCTTCCTACACTTTCAGCTGTTGAAAGAATCGCTTAATGTAGCCAGCCTCTGGTAAAAGCATAAAAGACGGCTCAGTTTCTCTGCAGAACCTTTGTTGCACCATCGTCACCAAGGTGACCACAGCAACTCAAGATTTCATTTTTCCTATTTAAATGTGTTACTTTTCTCCTTTTATATAACTGAACAACACTTACATAGAGCTTTCATTGCTTCGCCTAAAAGCTCCCTTTACGCAGTCATTTCTGCTTTACTGTAAATCGCTTTTTACATCACAATCAAATACAGTTTAATACACCTCTGCATGATCTGTTAATGAAAGAGCTCAGAGGGGAAACCTCACTGAGCTGAGCAGGCACACAATTACACAATTAAATTGTGAGACCAGCATTTGGTGGATTTATCCACTTTAGAGAACGTTTGTCTAAAGGTGCTCTTTTATGAGTGTGGAAATGTCAACTGAGAAGAGGAGAGTTTTCCTATTTAACATGTTTTACCGAGGGTAAGGTCCAGGTTACTTTTCTTTGAGACTGCATATTTTTGTTGTGTGTACTTTTTACATAATAGAACTGAAAGAAAGCTATTCAAACACACATGGGCGCATTAATCGGACACACATAATTGAGTCTTGAGGCACAAGAAAAATGCGGCTCATCCTGATAATGTGAGACCAGCTATTGTGCACAGATCAACTGAAAAGCTTCCAAAGATGACACCTACTCAGGGCTGTACAACAAAGTTAATAGAGGCTATCTTCTACACAACAGGGGGAGATGAATGATGGCAGAAAGATGTTAATCTTGAAATTTCGTAAATTAATGGTCTTATTTTTACTCTAAACGCAATCTTAATGCTGCCGTTCATTTCTAACGTGCACATTAGCGCCCATAAACTTTAAGCTCGGGCCAGTTAAACATGAAACTTAAAGAAGCATATTTAGGTCTAACACTATCCTTTAATGAAGGAGACGTGGGAATCCGTTTAGTTTTGGACGAGATCAAAGTAAAATGAATTTTATTAATTGGAAATTCTCTGCAGTACATACTAATAGACTAATCAATCTTCTAATCTGTGTTCTATTAGTTGCAGCAGTGCAAGATGGGCTTCGCTGCTAATTGTGAATCCGTGTAAATTGCCATGACAACATAAGCAGTGCGTTTGCGCTGCTCTAACTTTACTGCACAGCTTCATTTGTGGCATTATTAACATACAGCTCTGCATACGAGCATGAGAAATTATATTGTTAGGAAATTAATTCCTTTTAGTTATTGAAAATGTGGCGCTTACACCTGATTTTAATCTGGTTAGAGGTGCACGTTGGTTAAGCCAAATTAAGAAAGAGCCACTTTTGTGACTCATGTAACCCATTAATGTTGAATTGTAGTACACCCATGCAGTCCCTCAAAAACCAAAAATCTTCTGAGAGTTGAGATTAATTTTGGGCGATTGTTGAAACATGTTCACGTTTTTGAACATTCCCTGCAAAAAAGTGGTATTTATATTTCTATGCTGCATCTGCATGTGGCTGCTCCACTGTACACTGTGCACCGTTTAACAAATAGCTCACTTTAATTAGTTTTGGGATCCAATCTCAAGCCTCTGGCAGTGAAGTCAGACACAGCGAGACAACATGACCTCCACTGCTCCAACACCTCGCCTCTTCTCCAACTTCCCACACCAGACTCAGCACACGGCTTCATAATTAGTTTATTGCTAAATCTTAACGTGGAGATAATACCAAAGGATGCTTTGCTGCTTTCTCGGTGTGTGAAAATATGCAGTAGTAGTAGAGAGCGTACTGGAAAGTAACAACCTGCCACATTTGCCTGAGTACAGAAGCATGTAAAGTCATACTGATGAGGTCGCTGTAGAGGCTTAAGCTCCGCTAAAATTAAAATGAGACAAGATTAGGTGTAGCTTGAAACGCTGAGACCAGGTTGGAAAGCCATTCAATTCTCCATGTGGCAACTTTGTGACTTTGGCAGATATGGTGTCACAATGTTCTTGGCCAAACTGTGTGTTTGTTGTCAGCGTGCACCCTGTGAGTTCTTCTTGTGTGGAAAATTCTTTAACGAGGCTCATGCTTTTAGTATTGTTAGGAGCCTAAAGATGCTGTATTTATGCAAAAATAATGGTCCAGTGCTTTACCCCTGATAGAAGAAAGAAAAACTTCACATCACAGATCCGGAGCCATAGCAAATGCCTCAGAAAGAAACCTTGGGAATCCAAGCTGTACATCTGTTCTTATGTATATTTGAGAATGCACACTCCTACATCAGAATGTTCTGTCCTGTGTGGACTGAATTATTTAAGTATAGAATACAAACACACGAGAAACATGAACAGAGCAGACTTTCCAGCTCTTGGACTCGCTCATCAATACATGCAGGGATTCGAGGTCTGTTTTTTCCAGCCCTCTGCAGCCTGATAGTATAATTGAGTCTTTTCTTATTAGAAAAAAAAAATGGAAATCAATTCCAGTTCTAGTGCCTGTGTAACCTGCTGTGCAATCCTCTGAGGAGATATACAGCCACGACTATTTTACTCCCTTGTATATCTCTGAAATAGAAGGCACCATTCATACAGTGAAAATATTAAGAAAAAAAATCTGCCAGGCTCTACCCAGCTGTTTCACTGCTCACCATCTCTTTCAATCAATGTCCTGCACACTCACACCCACCTCCCGCCCTCACAGCTACACCAGAGTCATATTTTCAGCTTGGATGTTCCACCAGGATGCCCTCTGAGGCTGCTGTGGATGCCTTCCAAAGCTGCATTTCAGCTGCTTATGGTGGGACTTTAAATGTTGGCTGTCATTGGTCAGTCTTTTCCTTATTTCGTTTATAATGCAGGGATTCAAGGCCTTTTTCCATGTCCAGTGATCATCCACAGCAGTACTACAGGGCTCTTTCCAAACACAGCAGCAACAGCAATAACTTTTTGCAAGTTGAGCTGAATCCCTTAAATTCTAATTTTTAAGAGATGAGAAACAGCATATATGGCACAAGATAATCACAAGGCTGCTTCCTGTCTGAACATCACAAACACACTGTGTTAAATGTTGATTTTTGACTTTATCTAACAAAGATTGTGCTAAATTGTCCCTCAGTGCGGTGCAGATTTCTTCTTGGCTTAAGAAAGCAGCGAGCAGTGTTCCCCTCTGCTAATACGAGCCACAAACCTCTCTTTGGCTTCTTGGGCATGACCAAAATGAGAGGGAAAACCAAAAATTTTGCCCGTAGGTGTGAGCTGATGGCCCAAGGCGCTTTTCAAATGAAGGCTCAGTGTGTCCATGAATTCCAGTAGGAAGTGAGACAGACTGATATGTGATTTTTCTGTGTGGTATTTAGTGTATTTTAGTTGGCAGAGTACAAAAGGACAAAAAAATAAAGCAGAAATAAGATTACTTATTACTTTACGTTTGTTCTTTCACAACTGGGGAGTCTGACAACAGGCTACTCTACCTTTCTTTTTACATATGCATGAGGGGTACAGCCCAATTCCCTTGATTGTATCCGCGTTTCGGTCAATTGCGTCATTCTCTTGCATCTTATTTCCTCTCATGAAAACACAAGGCAGGAAAAAAAGGAACTGTCTTTTTGTCTGAGCCTTCATCTGAAGCAACGTCCATTTTTTATTTAATTTTTTTACATTTTTGTCTAGTGACAGGGACACAGCTGGTCCGTCCGTCACTCTGATTTCAAAGTACGATGGCAGCTTTTGTTCGTTTAGAGTTTGCACAAGTAATGTTACTACCATCAGCGCAGCGGCCACAGCACACGATATTTGAATGTGTTACCTGCACTGCATTTATATTGTGTTTATTTCTGTCAGACTTCACTGGTAGCATAAATAATGGCAACAAATAACTAATTTGAATCACATTTTTTTTTAAATATATTCTCTTTATTATTTCATATTAATCCCAGTTGTAACCTTCATATTTTTTCATTTTTGGGCTAATAAATCAAACTGTCTGTGTAATATTTATGGTAAGTGATTAAAGGCATTGCATAAGAACACTAGGGTAAAAAAAATCTTTATTAAAATGTATGGTTCTTTTGACAGTCAGACCTACAGTTGCATGGTTCTAAATTTAAATGATGAAGACAAAGTAAATAAAAAAAAATGCTATTGATGCTGACTTTTCTCTTATTCTTCTATTTTCTCATTTTAATGAGCTGACAAAAGCACTTTCAATGTGGAATTATTTAAGAGTAAAGTGAAGACTGAGTCTGTGGATTTACCTAAATTCTCTTATTTAATTGTTCTCCAAACACTACAAAGATGAGAAGATGCTATTTAATATAATAGAAACCTTGAGAAATGTGCTGGTACAACCCACCAGTGTTTAAAGACATTAAAAAAATGCCTTGCAGCGCTGGATGAAGGAGTTGGTTCAGCTTTGTGCAAATCTCGTTTGATGCTTGTTTTGATTCCCACAGGAAACGGAGCTACGCAGGTGTTTTCAAATTCAATTCGGCTAAAGTGCTTCATACAGAGTGGAGGGAAAGCTGATCGTTGTCATCTGTGGTGTCCCACTTCTTTTTTTGTTTTAATGAGTTTGGGAAGAAATACTGCGCAATGAAAAGATTTAGTAAGGAAACGAACTACTTTAACCACACTGGTGGCAGCAGGAGAAAATACCCGCTCATTTACATCTCTGCATGTAAATGAGGCGTTGAATGCTTTATAAGTTTGCAAGTTACAGTTTATGAGAAGCAAGAGGAAACGCCTCAGTTAGAAAGACTAACGAGTAACGAACATCGTATTGCAGGCACAAACTTTCTGGGTTGATTTATGTAGATGTCCAAAGCTTTTCCAGATAAATCTGCAATAGTTTTTAGTATTTGAACCCCACTGATACAACTATGTTTCCGCTTGCAGTTCAAATGATAGAGATTTACAGTTGAAGTTGAATTTTGATGCAGTGTAAAAACATTTGTTTTGATTTCTGAAGTTTGAGGGCTGTTCGCGTATTCCACTTTAGTTTCTTAAACTCTGCCTCTCTTTTAAACTCTTTCTAAACAAGTTAAATGATTCCACTGCCACTAATGTCTTTGGGTATCTTATCATGAGGCAAGACTTAAAAAAGGCTGTAGTTCAACAGCACCACCAACATTTCTACACAGGGACTGCACTAAAAGGCATCCAACTTAAAACAATACAACTATGGCAGTAGTTTAATTCAGCATCGTATTTGATGATAAATATTTACACATATGTAAATCCTAAACAAGGCTTGTGGTCTGTGCACTGACTCACCAGACTGTTAGTTTTTTCTTTGTGTGTGTGTGTACTCTGGCAGCGCTGCTACAAATATTCTGTCTTGGTAAGAGAGTCTTTGAAGCGAAAGAATAAGGTTAGACCAGAAAGCCCTTGAGCAAAAAATGATAAAAAAAAAAATCTAAGAAGCACACAGTGGATGCTGTATTTATTGTATTTCACAGAGAGGGGGAGTGTAAAGAGGATGTGGGGTTGGCATAGGTCTTGGAATATATACTGATTGTATTTCTGGCAGTCTAGAAAGGAAGCAAATGGGTTTTACCTCAGCTCCATTAAAAAAAAAAATTTAAAAAGGAGTTTCCATTCTTTTTAGTGATTTCATGTCTGTTCCAATCTCATTGACACTCCTGTTTGTTAAGTTTTGGATACCCATGTTATTAAAAAAATTGCCTTCAGTTTCAACTTACTTAATTTAACACTGAGCTCCAGTGTACTGATGTACTGCACTTCACACTATCACTGGTGTATTACGCAGGTGGAGAGAAGCCTATGGTTCAGTCTTACAAGGTAGGTGAGTGAAATCATCGCAAACATGTGCAATTTTACTTTCTGCCTATGGGGTTGTTCACTTTCTCCATGCTTGTAACTGTGGAATAGCACAGTCCTCCCTGCCTCCCTCTTTTGCCTGCATGCATCATTAAGCTGACCAATGCTGTGCTTGATGTAGCTGTGCGGAGGAGAACACACATATAAACAAGCTCCAAGCACCTCTCTAATGCTGTTTGTCTTCTTTATGGCCCATTTTGCACATTGAACATGGATGTGGCTGAATGGAGCTCTATTACGATAATTAACACAGGGGGGCCTGTCAACCTTGGTGCTGTTTGTGGCAATTTTCTGCATTGCTGCCTGTTTTTAGAGTTTGAGGTTTATTAGCTGTATTCTCCCAAAATCTGCTAAGTTGAAGCCAAAATGGCACAAACCCACTTCAACAATGCATAAGCTTCTTCTTCTTTTGTGGCAGCTAAATTCAAACACTGCAGTGCTTTCTAACTCTTTTTAAATTTCAGAAAGGAAATTTTAAAAAAAAATGCATCACCTTAAATACTTTTTATGTCTTAACACTCTCTCTCCAGAGCATTGTTTTACTGAATCCAGTGATCTGCTGCGGTGTGTCAATCTCAGCTCCCTACTGATTCACTGAGTCTAACTTTCTATCAAACACAAGGGGGAGGGGCATCTGTCTGTCACATCTGCTTACTGATACACTTCTATCTGCCCATGTGTCACCAGTTGAAGCGGAGCTGATGCTGGACACAGTCAGTAGGGACC
>NW_005187419.1:3429423-3442381 GCF_000239375.1 Pundamilia nyererei
CACACACACACACACACGCACACAATGACAACACAGTCTTTTCTCTCTTATTTCAGTGGTTTGTGAGGCACCCATCTGGCTGCTGCTCAGCTTCACCATATATACTTGTTATATACTTGAGCAATTTGCAGCTTGTCTTTGGCCTCGTGGGCTTAGGTTAGAGATTCAGCGATGCAAGCTGTCATTCAAGTGTGCAGTCACGCTTAAAATAAATGACCGTGGAAGCTTAAGGAAAGTAAAAAACAAACAAAACACGGGATGCCAGCCTTCAAAGAAAGTGCTCCACGCTGATGAGATAACGCAGTGCTGCTGAAGCTCCAGTGTATCAGCAGGGAGTCTAACAAGTTAGTGTAAGTTAACTACATTGCATCTATTTCAAAGTCATGATTTGCTTTACTGATGAAAGGAGATGTGGTCTAAAACGAACTGCTCTTACTCTTGCAGATCTAGCTTCTTTTTAAATTTATTATTATGTTATTAGCCGAGTGTGTCGATATTAAGCTTACCTTTATAAGCTTGCACCTGATCTGTGCGGACACCATGTGGCTGTTCCGTAGGTTGCCCACACGGAACATGAGGCACAGTTTGCCGTCTCGCAGAGAAATCACCGCGTCCTGACTGAACATGAGCGTTTCTGCGCGTTTCTTGGGTTGGGACATTTTTATGAACATACAACCGATGAGAAAAGCGTCCACTATGGAGCCCAGCAGCGATTGGAACAAGAAAAGGATTATGCCCTCCGGGCACTTCTCCGTAATGTACCGGTAGCCGTAACCAATTGTGGCCTCAGTCTCGATGAAGAACAGAAAAGCTGAGGGGAAGTTGTAAACATTGGCCACACAGGGGGTGTAGGATGAGTCGTGGCCATGATTTAAATCTCCTCTGATGTACGCAATGACCCACCACATCGATGCCATGACCAGCCATGCGATGGTGTAAGTTAGGATGAAGATCAGTAGGTTCCATCGCCACTTTAAGTCTACCAAAGTGGTGAACAGGTCAGAGAGGTATCTGCTGGTCTCTCCACCGAGGTTTCCGTGCTGCACATTGCAGCGACCGTTCTTCTCCACGAAACGCTGGCGTTTTTTCTTGACCGGAGCAGAAAAAGATGAAGCCCGATTTGTGTTAACCACCTGATAGTCTTCGCCAAATTTTCTACGAAGTGCCGCCATTTCAGCTCTGCTGAAGAAAGTGGGGAAAAATACTTGCAGTTTAATCCATGATTTGGTTGTTTTAGCCTCCAAAACACTGGTTACCTGTAGTGCGTAAAATGCGCCATGGCCACTTTAGCGCGCACATGAAATCCTATGAATAAAAAAAAAAGAATCGTGCGTATTTCAGTGCTTTTAAAGCACAGTCATCATCCTCTCAGATAAAAATTTCCACTGTTCTGCCAGTTACTTTACATGACATCTGAGGATCGCTGACTGTAGCTGTGCGCTCTGCTCAGCCTCCCCACACTCTAACTGGTGTGATACTCGCCAGTGGAACGAAATACGATGAGTTGTCTACCATTCACAGCCTCTGGTGGGCTGTAAAGAATTGGAAAAAAAACGGAAGAGGGAGAGATGTGAAGAGAGGGAGGGAAGGGGCAGGAAGAGAGGAGGATAGAGTTACACAAGAAGGCGTTTGTGTGTAAGAGAGAGATGGAGGGAGGCGTTCAGTTTGACTCTTTTCTATCCACTTCATTCATACAGGTAGTCAGTGTGAGGCTTAATTGATATATTCATCAAAGCTTTGGTTAATTTATTCATTGATTCT
Organism: Pundamilia nyererei; assembly: GCF_000239375.1. Taxonomy (NCBI): domain Eukaryota; kingdom Metazoa; phylum Chordata; class Actinopteri; order Cichliformes; family Cichlidae; genus Pundamilia; species Pundamilia nyererei. Next base: position 3,431,185 of record NW_005187419.1, read on the forward strand.
CTTTGAGTAGTCATATTGCCTTTATATTACAGCTGCTTATCCTGCGTCTGCACTGAGACACACAGCCACACAAAGTAAAGAGACTGGAGACATTTTGTGCTTTAAAGTTAGATTGTGCCATCTACTGGATATATAACATACATACATATTTATTTTAGTGGACTGGGCAACATGGGGGCTAGGGTATCACTAACATAACTGCTGATAATATTTGGTCTTCTGCTAGCCTGTGCCAAATTGCTAAAAACCTAATAATCTGAGATTTAATTAGTAAATTAAGAGCAACTTAAAAGACAAATGGAGTATCGGTTTATGTGTTAAATATTCTTCTTGAATGTCAGCTTTTATGCTGAAGACATTGGGTTTAGGACATTTTGAGAGATGACCATTCTTGGTTCCCTTTTGGCCTCATTTTAATCAAAGCCACAAAAGGTCTGCACTTCATGCAAGTGCCATTATCATTATTAACTAATGCATAATCACACTTTGAGTCACACAGATAGCATAGTCCTCCAACCAACCCTCACCTCAAGTGTCTTTGTTCAGCCCTTTCATTCGTGTTGAGACCCCAGTAGGAGTATTTCTGATATAAAAGAGCTGTGCCCTCTGAAAAACAAGATCTATAATCACTTTGTTCCTCTTTCAATGTATTTTTAGCACTTAATCAATAAATGATGTAATGGCCTGATTTTTCTGGAACTTGATTTTTTTGGTTTTTGATCCCTGTGGACCTTTTAGTTGTTGCTTCTGGTAGGCATGACAGCGGAACAAAAAAGATTTTTAATAATATATGGCACCAGACAAAAAGTGCAATTTTAAGTAGCTAAAATGAATCCAGTCTAAGGAAACCGTCCAGCAAGAAATCCTGCTTTAAATATTGTAAGTTTTCAAGTAGATGTAGGCGTGTAGCATGGAAAAGAGGGGTGTTTTGTGATTTTTCCCTTCAATTATTTTGAGAAAATTGGATAGAAAAAAGCACAACCTGCTCTTGCTCTGACAGTTCAAAGATTTCTGTTCAGCCATAATCAGTAGAAACAAGTACTCAGAGCAGAAATCTGACTGCTCAAGTTATCATTCATCACAACCTTAAGAAGAGACTGAGATAGCATAGATGTTCTTGTTCTAGCTCATTTGAAATTACTTTGTCACTGTAACATGAGTATATTTTTGCCCAACACGTGTTCTGTATCTATTGTTTGTCTTTGTATAAGTCAATCCCCTTTAATGATTTGTTAAGTAACAGCTTCTACAGCTTTATTTTTCTTTTATGATCTGTTCTTTTGTACTACGGGTTTACCTGATGGCTGCTGTTTTGTTGTTGTTTGTCAAAAGCACCTCTATTGTCCCTTTGGTGACAATAAAAGTTCTCTCATTTTGAAAGCAAAGGTAAGAAAAGCTGAGGGGTTTTATTATGCCAAGTTTAGACAAACACAATATCAGCTCGATAATGGCCCAACTTGAGAGATGTAGGGCCCTCGGCGAGAGGCAAGACAATTCTTCCCACTATTCTCACCTCACAGCATACTGAGAAATAGACTCACTTTTTTTCTACCTTTCCCTGCCCTATAAAACAACGTCTGCAATGTTGAAATGCAAATTACTATCCCAGATGCTAATATACATGGAAAAGTAAAAGATAAGCTGATGAAATTAGGATCACGCTGTTCTCTTCAGACAGCCCACAGCTATTCTTTACTTTCTGTTTTTCAATTTTAAGGCAGCCAATACTTGCTTTGAACATCATTCTTTATTTACTCTTTTGGTGAAATAAGTCGGTTTACACCCCTGCTCCAAGACATAGTCATGCCTGGATAAAGTTCACTTAGTTGGGGACCAAAGTAACTGCATCATGTCTCACAGGCAAAAATTTGTAACACATCATTTTAAATATTATAGTTATTTAATATCTGTTATAGTCAGAATATCCGATAGTTTGGTTCTATAGCACCGGTAGCATAAATAGTGCAGACAAACACAAGTAATTTTAGGGTACTTCATGTTGCAAGTTAAAGATCCTACAATATTAGAGAGAGCCAAGCACTTTGTTACTGTGGAAAGGAAAATTTCCTTTGAACAGGAAGGAAGAGAAGACAGAAAAGGAGCATAGATATATAAACAATCAAGACAAAGCAGGAACAGACAAAAGTTAGTGACATGCAGTAATGGCAAACAAAAGCACAGCATGCACAGAGTGAAAACAGCCATGTGACGGAGAAATGTTCAGTGCATCACGGAAAATCCCCACACCTAAGGGATGGTTCAGGGTCACCTGACCCAGCCCCAACTATAAACCTTATCAAAAAGGAAAGTTTTAAGGCTAATCTTAAAAAGTAAGAGGGTGCCTCTCTCCTGAACTTAAACTGGGAAGAAGGGCCTGAAGGTTCTGCCTCACATTCTCCTTTTAGAAATGTTTTGAAATACAAGTAAGTCTGCAGTCTGACACAGAAGACTGCAGGCTGAGATACTCAGTAAGATACATAATTTGTAAGTGACTTTAATTCAATTTTGCATTTAACAGAAAGGAAATTAGCTACATATTACAGCCCTCATATTAGGTACACCAGAGTAGTGAGTTTCAGAGATGCACAAGTGCTTTTTCTAGCACCTGTCAGTACTCTCGCTGTGGCATTGTGGATCCAATTAAGGAGTTTTAAGGAGCATTTTCGAACAACCAAATGATAAGGTATTACAATATTCCAGGCTGCACATAGCAAATGAACAACAAACAGGATGTACCCAATTTTGACAAAAATCACATAATGACAGAAACGAATCCAAGAAATTTTGCAAAATGTGCAGGTTAAAGGAAACACTCTGTTCACAAATGTTGAAGTAAGTACTGAAATTTGTACGGTCAAACACGATGACTGAATGTTGTCTGAATTTACAGGCATGAAACTGCACATAATCCAGGCTGTTATGTTTTAAGACATGCCTAAAGATTTGTGCTGTTCTGTGAAGTGAGCCATAATGATAAAGGCTTTATATTCACCACATCAAGAATTTCATTTGTAGTGTCAGTTCTTCAGCATTTTTACTCAGAGTGACTATTGTGCAGTATTAGAGTCTGCTTTATATTATGCTGAGATTCCTCCTAATGGAAAAATCTAACAGAATTTGAGGAGAATTAATGGCAAACTGAAAGCTTAATCATTTGAACACAGAAAAAGACGACTCTGCACTATCTTCAGGTCACAAATGCAAGAAAGGGATGAGAGAGAAGGCAGACCAGGATGAACAAAAGAGCAGTTATCAAAAGCACTTGGGAGTACTTCTGGAACACTCTGAAATATTTCTTGTGATAAAGGCAAATTCTTGTAGACATTAAATTGCCTGGTATGTTAAAGTGTTTCACCTCTTAGTTATAGTAAAAGGCAAACCTGCTCCACAGTCCCAGCTGTGGGTGATAAAACTGGCATGATGCAACAAAATGGAATTTAAACTGCAGTTTTCCAACTGATATTTGTTTTGAAAGGTACATTTTTATTAGAATAATAATAATTATTCTCATTATGAGCACGTTAGCTTGGAAACTAAAAGTGAGAAAAGTTTGTACACGTCACAGGTGTTGCATTTTATCTTTATATCAAAGCACATGAACAAACCAGGACAATAGAAACTCCTTCAAACAGATTTCTGATGAGATGAAAAACAAAAAACAAAAAGAGAATGGCTCATTTTATGATCAGTTAAAAGTAGCGCTGTGCTGACTCGCACTGTTGAAAGGAGCAGCTGTTCTGGGTGATTCAGAAAAAAGCTTTTGAAACAACTTTAAATGACTCCAGTCAACACGGAGCCTTTGAAAATAAGTTATTATGGCCCTGCCTGATAATGTTGTGCTAAGCAAATGTTTATCGTAAAAAAAAATGTTTGCTTGCTCATATTTGTGCTGCGAGTTAAATGAAAAGATTGATAGCACTTGCTGTGATTAATGAGATGCTACTGGCAGCAAATGTTTTACTCAGCTTAATGTTAAGAATGAAAATTAAAAGAAAGCAGCCAGCACCAGTCTCTATTAAGGTAACAAAGATGCCTCTTGGTGACCATCCCCAGGCAGCCTCTGCATCTGCTGAGCTGAGCTGTCCTCGTACACCTTGAAAATAACAACACCTGTTGCTCTCAGCTCTATATTCAATGCTGCCACACTAATTAGCATTCTGAGCTTGAGTGCTATTCCCTGGAATTGGTTATTGGTCTTCCTTACAAACAGACCGCACACACTTTGGGTTGGCAATCACATCTTCCCCACTCAACAGCCCCCGCGGTTTAGGTGCTCAGTTACCTCCTGTTCACGCTGCACATCAATGACTGCATGCCCAGACATGGAGAGAACACTGGGAAGTTTGCAGAAAGCATCATCATCATCAGTGATCTTTCTGTGTGATGCTGCTTAACATCAACAAAACTAAACAGGCAATCGATAAAAGGCAAAGACGGTGAAGCTGAGAAGGACAGTTTTAGATTCTTGGGAATTAATTTCACAGAAAACTTGTCATACATCTCCACCCTGGTCGGGAAAACTCAGGATAGATAGATCATAATAGATAGAAATAGAAATTATGGGTTTTATATTATATCCGTCTGCTAGGATTGGCTGGTTAAAATCTTTATCTTAACAAGCATAAATATATACTGGAGTCTGTAACGCATAATAGTGTGGGTTTAGTATTGATAGTGTTTTCTGATTTGTTTCAAATGAGCAAATACATCTCTTTTAAAATCAATATATAATATACCAGCTGCACAGATTAACTAATGAGGGACTTGTTTCAATAGGGTGAATTCATATACAGCTGTGACCCTCGTGACAATGGAGGATTAGAGTGCAGACAGCCAGGATCGCCATCTGTTATGTGAAGGCATCGGGCTTTCCCAGTGAGAGGAATTGAAATCAGCACAACAAAGGAAATCTCCAAACCTTGGCCCTTAGCTCTGCACTTCTTCTTTTTGGCTGCCATCATTAGAATAGAGGCGATATTGGCGATAACATCCAGACTGTGTGCATATGTGTTCAGGGATGAGGTACATGCTGCAGAGAAAGAAGGAAACAAAGACGTGCAGCACAGGATGAATTATTAATGAGCAGTTAGAAGTGCTAACCATCTGTGTCATAAGATACACAAATTGCCTGAGATGAAAATTTCAGATTGGTTGGTTTTTTTTCTCGTGTTCCACCCTTCTTCAGGTTCAGACACGCTCACTCTTGTGTCTCCTCCACAACGAGGGCATTCATTGAACAGGAGTCCTAATGTCTCTGACCCTAATGTCCCAAACACTCAGCTGATAGTAGACACTGCGGGAAAGTTGAGCCATACATTGATGTTTCCAAACATTAGCTGAGACTGACATTGAAGATTCAAAACATGACTTTGTATTTACACCATATAGTTCCAGGGTGTCTCCTCACTGTCTGCAAGCGAAGTGAGTGAGTGAAATATAGTTTAAAGGAATAGTTCACCATTTTTGGAACGAAACATAAATTAATGTTAAACTTATTATAAAGTTATAAATCCAAGGTTGTTTGAATTTGGAACAACCTTCCTATTTACCTAACATTATATCTGACCATTGTATTGATAATTTTTGCATTGCCCCCATAATTCTTTTATTTTTATTTTTTGTGCTTTAATCATATGGTTGTCACTACTTAACACCGTATGCTTAAATAATCAGATTAATTTATTATTCATTTAATTATCTGGTTTGAAACAAATGCAAATTCTCAAATTCTAATGACTATTTTTCTACTAGACTGGGCTCATCAGGCCGACATCAACGCCATGCATATTTAAACACTCTGAGATGAGAGTGATTTCAAAGATATCACTGTCAGCCGTGTGGGTTGTCAATTTTGATATATGTAAAGATCAGACATCAAAAATCCATTCCCTGACCTTTTTGCATTTTTCCACTCTCTGCATTTTCATTGTACCCCACTCTCTGAATTAATTGGTTCATTAGTGAAGGCAATTAGGAGCAGAGGGTGCGAGGACAAACTCTGATGTCCTTTTAGATGTATACAAAATCATTCATCCAGCAGGTCTGAGAGCTTCCAAGCACATCAGTCATGGTCCCTTTAAAACGCTGAGCTGAGCATCTGAGACTCGCTGTGTGAAAGAGCAGCCTCCGATATGTAAACCTAAGGAAGATTTATTGAAAACAAAAGTTGAAAACTGATGGGTGTTCTACCACTTTTCCACTTTAGTGCTCAATATTTTCAGAAACTAAGGTAGAATATTTATTGATATGTACTGTCGCACTTGTTCCTCTACCTACTAATGTCACTCCACTACATGTCATATGTAAATTCTGTACCTACTTAAGGTACTGAGAGAGTAGTGTTTAAGATTTTGTTTACTAGATATTAATATACTGTATAACAGTATTCTGCTGTAAGGAGAGTCCTATTGTGTAATCACAGTCTACTGGTTTGAAATTTTAAGAAAGGGCTGCTATTTATCTTAGTGCATACTTCACACCATGTATTTTTACATACCCTAATGGCAGTCTGAAGTCAGTACTCTTGCTTACAATCGGTGCTTTAGCATTTGTTCTGAACACATATTTTGCAATTACTTATTTATTTAGTGCTTTTTTAGAAAGAAAACTCCAGTAGATTTTCTACTTGCTTTTGAAAACATTATTCTGAACTGTTTTTGGTAACTGTGGCACTTTACCAATCTATATTCTTCTGTCCTATCTGGCTATTTTGTAATACCTTCAGAATTTAAAGGTGTTAAAACAAAGGCTTATACAGAAGTTGAAATGGTGTCTGTTTGATACTTTGCATAAAATACATTAATTATAGCGGATTCTCAAAAACTAATAAGGTTTATTTTGAAGGTTGTTGTTTTTTAAGACAATGAGTGATGTGAAAGTGAAAACCGAAATACTAGTACGGTAGGCTGTACGTGAACATAGGAGGTGGTTTGTTTTTTCTGTGTTTAGGACGCGTCCGCCTGCGAGACCCAGAATGCTCCGCGACGAGCAAAGATGGAAGAACCCAGCAGCTGCGGGAGAACAATGTTTTGGCTCTAGATATTAAAAAACGGACAGCTGAGGGTAAACCACGCGAGCCAAAGCAGCAGGGTCATGGTCCTGCACCGGTAAGATAAATTTATAAAATCCAACTTTGGTTACAGGGTCGGCGGGAGCTGTGTTTGAACTCCTCGTACGGGACAGACAACAAAGCGGAGCGCAGCAACGTTACCGCTAGTTAGCGGCTAAGTTAGCCGTCTCGGCTAGTCGGGCGAGCATCATTGTTCGCTGGGGTTGTGTGGGCCGTTTGTTATGGGTCATGCCCGTGTTGTCGCTCCCATCGTTTACAATCGGTTAACTGTCCGGGAAACAAAGCCAACATTTAAAGAAGCCCCTCAATAATAGCACACGATGTAAGTTGTAGTCATTTATTTCATCTCCCGACTCAAAACAGCTTTTGTCCTTGATCATTTCTCCACCTCACAGATTTAGGTTCGCTTGTGTGTACCTCTGTGGTGATACCTGCCTCTAATTCAAATATTCAAACCCAGCGTTAAGAAAAAAGTACTTAACTAACTTTGTTCAGATGCTTTGAAAGAAATGTCTCTCTTCGTATTACAGTCGTTTTCCCATTCGTATTCGCATCATTCGACGTTTTTCTCATCGTAAATCTGCTTGCTGTTATTGCATGGCGATATTAATTATTGCCTGCTCCTGCATCACAAAGAAGGGCCCCGCAAGAGTCGTTAGCCAGATGGTTAGCCAGGGAGCTAATTTCATAGAAGACGAACGGTAGTTTTCCTAAATGTCCATATGGGAGCACACAGTTTATCTGCTTTAGCGCATTAAAAAAAAACCCCATAGTTAAGTACTTCGACTAAGTTTGATTTACTTATTTATTTATTTTATTTACAAAGTTGGATTTTTGCTAGCTGAGTTGGTTATTTCTGCTAGCGTACCCCAAGAGGCTGCAGGCAGAAAGCACTCGCGGAGTGGTGAGAGACATGTTCAACATATAATTGTAGTTTTGTCCGGTAGTATTATTATCCTGGGAATCATAATGTAAACAGACATCTTAGCAAATATTGGTAAAATTAGATTTGGATGTAAATAATGACGTTTTAACTCCTGATCTTGTTCAGATGCGTGCATTTGGCTCCAGCCTGAGTATGTTTACATGCACACTAATATCTTGGTTATGTGTTAGATGTAAACATCCCATTCTGGTTTCAGAAACTGGAAATACTACCTGGAGCTCTCTGTGATGGAACTTGCTTTGTGGTCTAGTACACGGTGGGTCAGATAATAAACGGGTCCTGTGTTCATGCATTATCCTCACTATGATCAAAACTGGCATACTAGCATGTGCTCGGATCTGTTCCCCTTGGTTGCTGTTGTTTATGTAGCAGCCACGTAATTACACCATCAGCCTTTCTAATACAGCCCGTGTGAGCTCTCGTTGGCAGATAATCTCATTCAAATAGGATGACTGGGTCAGACAGCACCATCAAACAGATTAACATACAAGTTCAATCCTGTCCCCTCTTCTCATGTTGTGACCAGAACAGCTCTGGCTGTCACCTTTTTGTCCTGTAAAATATCGAGCACGCACACAGTAATTGGGAAAAGAATTTTGCACAGTGTACCACCAGCTTATTTGCACTTGTCATTGTTCGAGACTGTAGCCTTTTGTTGACCCACAAATCGTCACTTTAATCCGACTAAGCGTCTAGTTGTGAGATCAGAGACCGTGACACCGATTCCTGTAGGCTAAGCTTAACCGGCTCCATAACTGTTGTCTATTGACTATTATTTGTATGTCCTCACATCCTGATAGCTAGTTATAGTTATCCTTTAAAGTTTATTGTGATTATGTAATATTATAGTCCTGCTGTCATTCTTTTCCTCACAGGATCACATTGATTTTCACCACATAGTTTTCCTGCCCGCCAGCCTTCACCATGAGCATCATTCAAGACAAACTAGGGAATGAATTCCTGCGCTGCAACGGGAGCATGGACTCCAGTTTTGGAGCAGGCATGATTATGTTCAGCCATCTCCCACCTGTCACCAGCTTCACACGGCTGGCTGCCCATTCCGTAATGCAGGACCTTCCACCTCAAGAAATGATCCTGAAGAAGGAGCGTGACTCCCCTGATTGCACCATGGACAACCAGGCTGGCAGCCTGGGATGTGCAGGTGTGGGAGACTATGTTCACACTATAGGTATCAAGCAGGAGAAGCTGACAGAGCACGATTATCGCTTGCCTCTCTACCCTGGTGGCCTGGTAAAGAGCACAGAGCTGCTGGAGGTGAATGTTGGTAACAACCAAGATTTATTGGTGCACGATCTCAACATGGGCAGTGTAAGTATTTCTGAGAGGATTGCAGACTGTGATTCATTTCTAGCAGTTTTGTAAGTGAGTCATACATGTGTATGATTTTTTTAAAAGTTGAATTTCTTCCCATTATCAGGTTATAGATACAAATATTTTAAAAAGTCATTTAATTTATTAAAGTAATCAATGGTTTTTCTTGAAGCATTTTTGAGCCTTCGCTGGACAAAACAAGAGAACAATCACTTGCGTTATTTTCTGAACTTATTCCCCCGAATGTACCAAAACAAAGATTTGCAATAACATTTAGAAATATTGAATTTTACACAATATATAACAAAGAAATTGAGCATAAAATCCTTAATTGTTTGTGTTCTAATCATAAGTTGGGCTTATGTGGTTTTGATGAGTAAATAATATAATATTGGGAACGTACATTAGAGAAAATTGGTAATATGCATTTGATCATGAGTGTGTTTTTGGGTCTTGGATAGTCTGATCCCCAAGTAGCGCTGCTGTGTTGTCAAGCACGTCATAAGCTGAAAAACCTGAGGTGGAAGAGCCTGACGGAAACTAGTCATATGGCGTTAAATCTATTGACGGCATGAAATGCAAAGTAGTTTCTCTTTCTGGTTAGAAGGGTGACGTCATCCAGCCTCGGCATGAATGAGAACGTCGTGGCGAGGACACAGCTGTCTTGTTTGAGCACGTGCTTCATTTCAGATCTCCTTTGTGTTCATTCAGATACAAATATACACATCCATGTTCTCCTAACAATAGCAAGCCGTCAGAGTTCGCCAGTGTTGTTTATGGAAAAACAGCCAATTATTGTCTTCATTGAGCAGCATTCATTTAAAATTGATGTTTAACATTTTTTGTTACACAACATTGGGAGCCTTTAGAATCCACAGATTTTCATAGCAAGTTGCAATAAAAGAGTGTTTTATAAATGTAATACTTAAAAAAAAGAAAGAAAAAGAAATTGCTTAATAATTATCATAAGATAGTGAAAAATATTTACATTTTACCAGATGTTTTTTTTCCTTTTCTGGTAATAAACCAATGCCTACAAAATGTTGTCTTTTAAATACTCCATAGTCTAGACAAAATTGGACCCTTTTTATTTTGGTTGGACTTTCCCCAGATTGACGTAAAGACTGGGCTGATTTGAAAACAGCAGGTGCACCCACATTTGTCCCATCAGCCTCCATATGGCAGTGAGGAGAGTAGTGTGCTTACTGGGAAAGAAATTGCAGGGCAGGAAGGCAAACAAATAGAAGAAAAGGCACTCATTTTCCTGTTCTCTGAATTAATGCCATTTGTTGCAGGGAAGTTTACTAAGAAGTTGTCATTTTGAATGTTTAGTTTGCAAAGTGTGCAGTTTCGTAAGAATAGTAGATGAAAAGTGGTGAGTTAGAGGCTGCTAAACCATAAAAGAACAATAAATTCTGCCCACTAGAACCACATCTTGCGCAATCACTTTCCAAGAGACAATTACAAGAGATTGTCCAAGCGTTTTGTTTGTTTGCATGAGCAGCAAACGTGGATCTGTTTGCGTGATAGTTTGAGACTGCAGGCCTTTAACCTTCAATCAAGTGATTTTTCTTGTCATGGCTCGCTCTCACGGCCCTCTCCCTCTCCTATTGTCATCCTCACAGCTGCCAAGTCAGTTAGAAAAGGAGCCCACTGGGAAAAAAGGTCGAAGGTCAAATGGTGATGGACAGGAGGGTAAACCAAGAAAGAAGAGAAGTGACGCAAAGGTTTGTCTTGTACTTATAAAACTGAATGCAACCATATTTTAGTTAGTCCTCATCACATCAATAATTATCACAAAGAACATACAAGTGTGCTAATTTGCTTTTGGCAGAAACAAAAAAAAAAAA
>NW_005187419.1:3442401-3467076 GCF_000239375.1 Pundamilia nyererei
CGGGGGGGGGTGCATAAAAAGATGATTGACACAAAGTATTTTGTCTATTTCAATCAATTTTAATCAAAGCAATGCAAAGTGAAGTAATACAATCACTTTACATTTAATACAGTTTTGTTACTGGACCAGAGATTTCAATGTATTTACTAACATCTGTTTCATTTCAATTCTGTTGTGAGTTACATGGAGCTTTAAGTGCAAGTTGAGTTTAATGTTGAAAAAATAGATTATGCATTTTGAGTTAGAAGATTTTACCAATTGCAAAAAAGTGCAATATTTTTCAGACAGTGATATTTTAGATACATTCTGTAGAGAATGTATCTAGAGAAAGATGGCTAATTGTTACCCATCCCCCTCTCTCTTGTATTGTTCTATAGCAGTCAGTGATGCTGGATGCAGATGGAGGTAACCTGTCTCCTGGATCCAGGCCTCACATGTGTGAACATTGCAACGCATCCTTCAGAAGCTCCTATCATCTACGCAGACACGTTCTCATTCACACAGGTATTGTAGTGTGTCGATTTCACCACAGTGCTTAGATTTTTCTGCTCTGTGCATTTCCTTGTGGGTTATCTCAGTGGTTAGCACAATAAATACAAGGAAGGAAATGATGATGTCATTTGGCAGATGCTGCATTGGCCCATGCATCGTAGCTTATTGCTTTTCTACTGTAATATTATCTTCAAATAGTTCTTTGTCCAGTATTTACTAAGTGCTTTGGATTAATCAAATCTATTGAATTTGCTTCATTTAATAGAGGTTATCCCAGGCCATGAGCTTCACTGCTATCCTAACATTCAGGTTGTTTTAGATGCTCTTTGTTCGTGAAAGGCAAATATGATGCGAGGCCTATCCTCTACCTGTACAGCCTTTTATCACTACTCATCATAGGGGAACCCATGCCTTTTTTCTATAATTAAGCTTAATTGTAAATGTGTTGTTTGCTGCTTACAAGGGCACATGATCGCACTAGCTGCCACTTCTAAATTAAATCCATCTTCTTTTAAGGTTTTGTATTACAGTTTCTGGTTACAATAATGCTTAATCCATTTGCTGATTGAAGTTCCTGTAAATAAAAATAAAATCCCTGTATGTGTGCATAAGTGCACATGCTGGTTAATCTTTCTGTCTCGTTATCAAGTAAAATATAATTTGGCTCCTCCAGACCTTGTCTGAGAAATGTTTTATTTCCTTTGTTTGCTCTTAGTCTGAATGTTTAGCTGTGGTGTGATAAATGTATCGTCATAGACGATAGAAAATTGATTAAAAGAGCAGGCCAGGAGCTAGTGTTAATGTGCCAGATCTCCTTTGGGGTGTACAGAGAGAAAACCCAAATTTCTATTGTAGAATTTGATGTGGAAGATCATCCCTGAAGTGCCAAGTGCAGAAGGCGCAGATTTTAGGAGTTTTCTGTTGAGGAGTCCAAGCTTTAAGGTGGCACATTTGATGAAGAGCATACCATAAGCATTATGTCATTAATGGGATTTTTGCTTCGTGAGTTAATCTACAGAGGTAAGGCTGACAATGCAGAGTTCTACTACACACTTAAGGTGTACCTTACATATCTCCCCATCCGTCCACTTTGTGTCACTTAATTGTGTCCGTATCATTGATTGTGTGTACCAACATGAGGTGGGTCTAAAGCGCAGAAGTTTTTGACCTGCACAAACATCCAGCTGATTCTCCAAATTTTCCTCCTTCCTTGAAAATGAAATTCACATTTAGTGTTTTGGCTTAATGGGGGTACACTAGTGGAGATTGCAGAGGCATAAGTACAAGAGGTCAGATCAGGACTTCCACAGCACTTTCTAAAAGTGGCAGGTGTGCTGAAAGTCACTCTGTATTTTCAGGAAGAGGATTTTTAAGTTGAGATTTGTCATACTTGAATAAATTTAAATTGAGAATAGTCTTTGATTTTTGTGCGCTGCTTCCTTTTTAATAAACAGACCTCATACATGCCTTTTATAAAAAGAAAAGTTAGAGAAGAAGTTTTTCTTTCTCTCCTCCTTAAAACAATGGGCTTTACTCTAAGAGGCAAAATTGAGAGAATAAGGTATGGTAAGCACCTCTGAAATCCAATGCTGTGTGTTGCAATAGCAGTGACACACCCACACACACACATTTTGTGTTGAGTGAGCCAGGTATTTGTTCAAGCTGCCAGACTGCTAAAGTTGAATAAACACCTTTATGACACACAGACGGCTTGTAAATACTGTCCTCAATTGCGTAAGTTGTGCATGGGTACGTGTTATGTGTATATCCTGCTTTAAAGAACTATATCACATGCGTTATTATAACATCACAGTGATCATGTGATCTTATTTCAGGTGAAAGACCCTTTAGATGCACTCAGTGCAACATGAGTTTCATTCAGAAATACCTTCTCCAGCGACACGAGAAAATCCACAGTGGTGAGTAATTTATGACAACTAATCATATGACCCAGGGGCCTAATGCAAACTCGAGTCATTATGTGTTTTTTACCACACTAAAGGATGACTAACCTATAGAGTGGCTGTTTTTGTGTAACAGGAGAGAAGCCATTTAGCTGTGACCAGTGCAACATGCGGTTTATTCAGAAATACCACATGGAAAGACACAAAAGGACGCACAGTGGAGAAAAGCCGTACAGATGTGAGACCTGCCAACAGGTTTGTGAACTAATTAAAGCCTCCTCTTTGCTATCCATCAAAAGGGTTTATTGGTACTGTTGTTATTTTAAAATAAGTTGAGTCATTTTTAAATGCAACTCGTGTTGTTTCAGTATTTTTCTCGGACAGACCGACTGCTTAAGCACAAGCGAACCTGTGGAGAAGCCATAAAGAAGGGGCTGGATCCTGGGATGATGGACTTGAGTTGTGTAGAAATGGGAAATGGCAGCTATGGGATCACTCAGGGAAATGCTGGGAGTGGCGGTAGGAAGAGGGGAAGGTCTAAAAATTCTGGAGAGGGAGGGGAGCGCAAAAAGAAGAAGGGAGATGGAGGGGGGTTGAGGGCATCCCACATGCATGGGGCTGTATCTGGAGGCTATACTATCCATGAATACTCACTGGAGAATCAAGCGGTTTCTTCCTCTACTGAGCCAGACCCTAGAATGCAACAAGGCCACAACGGCCAAGCTCCAAAGATGGCATTCAAAAAGGCCAATCGTAAGGGCTTGGATAAAGCAGGTCTGGGACAGGTCAAAGCAGGTACGTTGGAGCAGGGTGGGGGTATGGATGGCCTTGGGCTCCTGCAGGGTAATGGGGCTAAAGTCGGACCCACCAGCAGCAATTACGATGACGCCATGCAGTTTCTGAAGAAGCGTCGCTACCTTCAAGCAGCAAACAATGCAAACGCCTCGGGACCTCCTGTAGCTGGAGGATCTAGCACTGAGTATGATGTAAGCATCCACTTGTCTTCCCAGCCTTCTGTAATCCAGGGTGGCATTTCTGGTGTAATGGACAGCGATGCTTCTCTTAGTCTTGACAAGTCAGGGATCCCTGATGAAGTGTTGCAGAGTCTGCTGGACCATTATGCCCAGAAACCTGATAACTCACACCAGGATGTTCACTTCGACATCAATGACCAACATGTGGCACTGAACCCTACCACATCTGATGGTGCTGACATCAGCCACAACACCAACACACCCAGCCCATCAGGAGACAAGACTGTGATGATGCACGAATACTCCCGCTTCCTGCTGCAAGCTTTGGAGCGCACCAGCCACAGTGCAGGCTTCCCTCTGGGACCTCCTGCCTCAGGACCCTTCACTGGTTCCCACCCAGGAAATCCCATCTACGCTGACAAGAACATCTACACTACGTCCCCACTGGAGTGCGGGTTTGGCCAGTCGCTGCCTTCGCTGTCCTCCTCTGTGCCAAAGTCTCACTTTGCGATGCTGACAGGCTCCTCACCACAGCACAGCTTCCACCTGGGCAGCCTGGAGGCCTCCACACACCAGCAGCTCACCCCTTCTCAGGAGCTCACCGAACAGATGGAGAAACAGCACTCCTCCACTCCCCCTTCATCCTACCAGATCAGCCCATCTGACCTGAGTAGCCAGAAGGACCACCCGCCTGTCAAAAATGGTACAGCGGCAGCCTACCCTCTGGCCCCCTCGCAGGATCTGGCCTCTCTGGACTCCTCTAAGCCTTCCTACCAGATTGAAAACTTTGCCCAGGCCTTTGGCTCCCAGTTTAAGTCAGATGGCAGAGGCTTGTCTTACGGCACTGACTCTGGCAGGGAGGTGGATCACAGGATACGGACACCTGTGTCTGAATTCTCAGGGTATAGTAGTTTGTTATCTGATGTCAATGAGCCAGTAAGTACAGGTTCCAAAACTCCGACAAGCCAAAGCTACAGATGAGAGCCTGAGAACGAGTAAATGCTCTGTTGTTAAAGTTGATGTCCTTATTTTAATTTTTCAGTGCTCCTATTTTATTATTATTATTGTTATTTTTTTAAGTGACATCTATATTTTATTTTTACTGATGCTTTGTCTTTGTGCCCACTCCTCTTCCTGCAATGAGCCTGGAAGGCTTCCTGCAAATGCAAGTTTTTTATTATTATTTTTTTTTTAAGTATCTGTAATTTTAAGTTAAATATGTACTTTACTGTTTATTCTGGTCACATTAGTGGCATTAGGTTTGGTCATTAATTATGAACTTTTTCAGTAAGTGTAGGGTAAGAGCCAGACGTATTTCTTTTTCAACGAGCTGAAGTGTTTGAGCAATCAACTTTACAACATAGAAATAACCACGATGGCAGGGATTAGCCCAGAATAAAACTAGCAAAAAAAACAAAACAAAATAAAACGTGTTTGTCTGTTACAAGGTTAAAGTATTACTCAGGAAAAAGTGAGAAAGGAGAGGCTTACGAGGTGCAGTGAGCACTCTTTTCAGAAGTGTAAATTTGCGACTTCAAAGATGATATTTCTTATGTTTTATTACTTGTTGAATGAGTGTGACATAAACTGACTGCTGCCAGCTCACTTGAACACTGAGAACACTTTCTACTTGGCTATATAGAGATTATGGTACTTTAATGTCAATGTGAAACTCATGTTTGCTTCAATAAGGGCCATATATAAATACATATATCTATATATATATATTTATAAAAATATATATTATGTAAAAGAACAGTTTTAATCATTCTGGGCATCTTCCAGTCCAAATTGAGGAAGAAAGGGGGCTGGTTCAGGGGTCAAATGTTGTCCTTGGTGTATTTTTGGAGAACAAAAATGATGTTAAGGCTTTTCTTTGGCCAATAGAGGTTGCTGTTGGACAGCGATAGAATGGCCTTCCCCTTTTCCTCTTCTGTTCTTCCTCTTATTTCAATTAGCACTTTGAACCGATTTCTTACATTGAGTAAAGTACCACGTCGGATCAAGGAAGCTCAAACATCAGACATGTTGTATGCAGATGGGGGTTCTTGGGGCTGAGCATATGGGATGAGGGGAGGGTTGATATGGGAAAACTGGGATTTGATCTTTCTCCTCCTGTTTTTAGGGAGGGGTTAGAAATGCTAATATTTAATTGGGATAATGTAAATGTAATTCAAACCCCCTAGTTTTAGTTTGACTTGTTACTCGAGTTTATCAGCTTTGCTTTCATATTGACTTTAATGACAAAATGTGATAGTGATCAAGTATTTCTTCAGCTCAGAAACATGTATACACATAGAGAAATATGTTGTATACATTTAGAGCTTTTGCTTGTGCTGGCAGTACCAAGCCTGTTTGTCCTGTTAGAAATTGGGTGCCTATTCCTTAGAAGTACAGCAACAAAATATTGTCTCGTAAATGTTTAATGTAATTTCTCGCTGGTTTGAAAATGTACTTTATGTAAAGACAACAACATAACAATAACTGCGCTGTCTTCCATAGAAACGACTGGCCCCGAATGCTGGAAATTATATCACTTTGCTGACCGAGTCGCTGAACCCCTTTGTGCCCTAATGGCCTCATTTAAGCAATCATCAAACATGGCAGACTGAATGCAATGCTGTAATATCTGAAATAATATGTTGCCATGTTGAGGCAAGAATTTGCCTCACGTATACCTCATATCACAGTAATCCAGGGACAAAAGGAGTGACGGTGTGACGTATGTAGCAGAAATGCTGTTGTGTGTGGAAAAACGTCATGATTCTGTGCGACTGTTTTAAAACATTTGTGTACATGACATTTGTACATGTGACCCATTAAGATGCTGTTTCTGTAAATGTCTCTTGCCAACCAGTGTTCAGTCTCTTAAGTTCAACCTCCTCTCGCCCTCACATCTTATTTTTGCCATATTGTTTCGGTGTTCTTGTTTACAAAAAATGTACGAAACACTACACATTACTGAATTGTTACCCCTGTATAAAATTAATTTTGCTACCCTTTTTTTTTATTTTAATAACAGCCGGATGTTTGCAGCTGATATCTTTCACTTTTATGTTCTTTCAAGTTCACGTGACACATTTCGCGAGGCTGATTGTCCAACGAATTAAGAACTGACAGTAGGAGAAAATTAATAAAAATTGTTACCAAGAAAACTGATTTGTTTCAAAGTTCTTAACAAATGTGTAGTTACTCATAATGAAGATCTTGGCACATTAGTGTAGTATAATGTATAAGAGGCTTACTAAAGCTAGATAGAAAGATAGACATCACCATCTAGTGACAGCAAGCAGTTCTTTAAATAACTCATTTCTTTGGAAGGGGTGGGGCGGGAGTTGCATAAACAGCACCGACTCTAAAATGAGTTTGATAGATCATGTGTTTGTGACTATATGATTGTCATTTTTGACAAAGCATATAATAATTAAGGCTGGATCAGGTGACAAAGGTTTCTTCCTGCTGAAGGGGAGTTTTTCCTTTCCACTGTCAACAAAATACTTGTTCATAGGGGGTCATCTGATTGTTGGGCTTTTCTCTTTATTATTGTAGTGTCTTTACAATATAAAGCACCTTCAGGCCACTGTTGTTGTGACTTGGGACTACATAAATAAAATTGAATTAAATTGTGTTCAGGAAACAGATTTGTAACCAGTGAGTTCCTAAGGAGGCCTAATGGGAAGATTAGTTTGCTATTTGTTAATGAAAGATGAATCAGATTACATTCGATACACTGGTGTACATACACTCACGGGACACAGGTTGCCAGTAAATGGACTGATTCTTATGTAGCACTTTTCTACTCTCCCGGAGTACTCGAAACGCTGTATACAACATGCCCCATTCACACAAGCACTTCTAAACTCAAGTGCAAACTAATAAATATTCACACACATTCACACCCCGATGAACACATCGGAGGGCAACTTGGGGTTAGTATCTTGCCCAAGGATGTTTGGAATGCAGACTGGAATTGAACCACGAACCGTCCACTCAGTAGCGGATCTGCTCTAACACCTGAGCCACACTCACCCCAGTACCAGGTTGGACCCACTTTTGCCTTCAGAACTTCTTTAATTCTGTGTGGTATAGATTCAACAAGGTGCAGCTTTAATCTGAGATGTTGGTCCAGGTTGACATGATGGTATCACAGTCCATTCACGATGGAACGCAGGTTTTCATGTTTATGCAACATTCTGACCTTTTAATCCAAATCCTGCATCAGGTTGAGAAACAACAGACCAGCCAACATTTTTCCAGTCTTCTGTTGTTCAGTTTTGGTGAGCCTGTGGAAACCACAGCCTCAGCTATCTGTTCTTAGCTGACGGGAGTGGCACCCATGTGGTCTGATGCTGGAGCCCATCTACTTTAATAAGGTTCAAAATGTGGTGTGTTTAGAGATGCTCTTCTGCATATGTTGGTTTTAATGTTTGAGTTACTTTTACCTTACTAACAGCTTAAAATGGTCGGGCCATTCTTGTCTGACGTCAACAAAGTATTTTCAACTAGAGAACTGCCGCTTGCTGGACATTTTATTTTTTGGACCCTTCTCTATAAACCGTAGAAATGTTTGTTTGGGTAAATCCCCAAAATATCGTCAATTTCTCAAATACACAGACCATTCCATCAGGTAACAACAACATCAAAGTCACTTTTATGACCTTTCTTTTCCATTTTGTTGCTTGCTTTGAACTTCGGCAGGTTGTGTTGACCATGGCTATATGCCTAAATCCACTCAACTGCTGCCATGTGATTGGCTGATTACACATTTGAGGTAACAAGAAGTTGAACAGGTGTACCTAACAAAGTAGCTGGTGAGCATATATGACAGAAAAAAAAAAGGAAAAGCAGCAGTAAATGTAAATCGTGTTTTGTGGACAATTGAAGAATCCTTTTACTTCTGCTCGTCCACATTTGTCACTTTCCGTGACAGCTTAAATGACATGGCACGGATTGTTTTAAATGCCACGAACATTCAAAACTATACTTACTTTGACTGGGTTACAAACATCTGTGTGTTATTGATGATAGACTACTGTGGAAGTAAATGGATTCGAGGCACTGTGTGCTTCAGATGAGAATAACCTTTAACTTTACCTCAGGGGAGGGTGATACTTCTCATTTCCCCCTTATTACCTATGAGGGGAATTAAACTGCTTCCTTATATAGAAATGGGAACCAGACTGTTTTTCTGTCACCACAAACAAAACTTAGCTGACTTCTAGGTGAAGTTTACCTAGGTTATGTTGTCCACACCCAGACTTACTAGCTCCATCTTGTTAATAAATTACTGGATTTTCTATCAAACAATGACAGATGTTCCCATTCAGTTGATTTATTTCAAACTTTGACGTTACCATAGGGTCATTATTGATGCTGAATTGTTGAAAGGAAGACCTAAATGTTGAAGCAATGAATTTGTGGGCAGAAGTGATGAAATTTTATTAGTAAAGTCATGTGTTGCTCGGAAAAGCAGTAACCTACAGCATTGTTGCGTTTGGCTGAACAGTTGTTAACCCTGTGGGAAGGTTGGCAAACAGGCTGTGAACTCTGTCCTATGTGCTCTTGTTGACTCCTCCTGCTTTCAGAGGATGCAGATCTGTTGGAAGGGTGGATGAGAGAGTGACGTGCATGATGTTCTTATCTGTAGAGCTGAGAAATGGCCACCTATTGCATTGTGTACTCAGTGAGATAGCATATGGGGAAATACAGCAATAAAGAGAGGGAGTGAGTTTTAAAGAGGCTGTCTGTTCTGTGGCTGTCTCCTTCACAGCGACAGATCATAATGACTTTGGGGACTCAGGTGTTCCTCGTGTCCATATTTCAGGTTTGAGAATAGGATGAACAGATCCCTACAAAGAAAAGAAAGAAAACAAATAGTCACTGTACAAATCTGACATTTGTTTTGTAAAGGACAAATACACCAAATTATGTTAGAAAGCAAGCAACGCTACATGAAAGCTAGAGTTTGATTTTAGGGTATAGCTGTTTTTGTGAAAGTACTACTTCAGCTCGTGTTCTGTAAAATAATCATGTGTGTGATTATTGGGGCTGCATTGACAGATCAGTGAATGTCCTCATGTTTCTTGTGAGACTCACATGTTGATGTAAATCACAATGTAGGAGGGATGCCAATTCAGTGTGTCCCCACATAAAGAGGGACACCTAGTCACCATATGAAGACACTGCGGTAAACGTCCTTGTGAGGAGAGTCGTGGTGCTGGATGCCAGTCACTATTGAATTTCTTGTGGTTCTAGCTTTTGTTTGGTAGTTTTGTGCCTGCTGCTTTTTGATCTCACCACTTGTTTTTAGATTGGGCTCCTGCACAGGAAGTATATTCTAAAATGCAATATATTTCCCCTCTTTGCTGTGTGAATGACCTATTTGCTTCTTCTGCCTCTCTGCTTTGTCAGTTTTAATCATTTGCATCAGGACTAGAATAAAAAATGAAACGTGGTTAATGTGCAAACACAGTTAAGTTGACAATGATATGCTTTGATGCCAGCTCTTCAAATGTTTTCTTCATTTCGGGAACCCTAGAGGAAATCTTCAACCGGAAAATAAAAAGAAGGATAAATAAGTAAATCATTGCACGCAATTAAGAAAGGCTCACATTTTACCAGAATCCAGCTCTGAAATAAGACACACTTGTGTCAACTCTAAAAGGCTCCAGGCTGAAAATTAACATAAGGTACTGGAAAATGTTGCAATGTGAGTATTTGCATGAGATAAGAATGAGGTCGTTAAGGTGTGTGTGTGTTTATGCACTGCTGGATATTTGGTATGGCTTTCATTGAGGAGTGTTTGAGAACAGAGCCATATAAACTGAGCAGTTGGAGCATGAAGAATATGAAGAAGGAGAATGTGAATGTAACTGGAAAACTGACCATCTTAAGGTCTGATAAAGGCATTTTCTTTTCAAACAAAACAAAATTACTGCCTCAATAAAGTGTAAGCATTTAAATACGGTCACTGAAACTCGTAACATGAGCAATAGTAGTGCTACACACTTTTTAATCTCGTAGTAACTGAAATTATGGCACCATCGTTCACACTCTACAACTACAGAAGACAATAAAGACAATAAAATGTTCCTGCTCAGTTTCCTTAAGATAGAAACTTAAGGAAACTTTTTTATCTTTATAGTTGATCTATCTGCTTCCATAGTTCAGCAGTGTGTCATCCACAATTACCCAACAGTAGTAACGGCATCGCTGGTGTAATATAACGGTAACAATGCACGTCTCATGCCTCACTTCCGGAACAAAAAATGAAAAGCTGCAATAAATTTTCCAACGATGAGCTTTTTCAAGGCGGTATAAATTAGCAGCCGTGGCCTTGATACTGTAAAATGTGAAAATCAGTGTTGGCTCAGAATGAGAAAGGTCAAGCTGTTCCAGATCTCTTTGTAGACGTTATACAGGGATCCTTGACCGCAACTATTTTCAGCCATTAAAAGTTAGCAGAGTTGTGGAGTTCTTGTGACAGAGCTATGGAAACGTGGTTCTGTGGAAGGGGAATGTTATTTATGTAGTGTGGTTTGGTTTTTTTTATGTTGTAAATTTGAATGCACAGGCTTCCTGGAACGTTAGCATTTTATTAGAGACACGTCAACAGGTAATTATGTTGTATGTGCCACAGAGGACTTTATGGCCACCTGAAGAAGGATTTATTGATCAAGATTCTTAATTAGTTGATATCGGCCTGAATTTCACGTCAATAACAGATCAAAGGATGAGTCTTTGGCACTTGCGACTCAAGATTTCCACATAAAATAAAAGCAGTGGATTTTCTGTAGTCATCACATAAGCAGCCCATGTTAAGGATTACATATGATAGTCAGTGACAGTCACAGAAGTCACTTTTGAAATTTTCACTTAAATAGAGTTTTCGTCGCTCTGTCTTAAGACATCCAGTCATCACTTTAAATGCATGTTCTTTCTGATAGTTAAAGGATAATTCTCCGTCAGACTGTCAGCAGGAGATGACAGGAATCTGTGTTTAAATCTGCATTATCATTATTTTCTCATTGGGAAATTGTTTCCACAGATACGTTGCTGAGTTTTGTGGTGACAAAGAGAGCTCATTGCACTGCATCTTGTTTGATTTGATGTTTTCTCACACTTGTTTTTTGTAATTGCACATGTCAAATTAGTGATGTTGTTTACTTGTGTTTTTTTCTTTCTAAATGTGTTTACTTAAGATAGTGCGCACACTGAGCTCCTCGTGCGTTTGACCATTATGTTTGAAATTCAAGTGAAGCTTTAGCTTTAGTATCTGTCCACTTGCTTTCTGTCTTTACTCGTTTTTGGCTGAATATTATTCCTGATGTAAGAATCCTTTCAAAAACTATTCCAATATCTTCGCTCTTAGATGAATGGTAATCTTTCTGGCTGTGTTCTTTGAGTCATTTAGTCCCTCTGCTTTAAATACAATTGCAATCATGTATTTCTAGCTTGCATAACTAGCATTATATGACCCTTCCCTCCCCCTCTTCTCCACCTCATCCTCATGGATGTTCACAGTCTGAGCCCTTTCATTGAGCAATCCTGCACCACTCCCTGGGCCTAGACTCCAGGGGATCCTGTCCTGTCTCCTACCTTTGTTTGAGTCCATAAAGCTACTTTTCATCTCTTAATCACTAAACACTGAAATATACTTC
The DNA here is from genome assembly GCF_000239375.1 of Pundamilia nyererei. Lineage (NCBI taxonomy): Eukaryota > Metazoa > Chordata > Actinopteri > Cichliformes > Cichlidae > Pundamilia > Pundamilia nyererei. The sequence continues at coordinate 3,454,432 of NW_005187419.1, forward strand.
GAAATGATTTCCCCAAGTTAAAGATTTTCTTTGCTACAAATGAGTTGTTGGTAACGTAGATCTGAAAAAACTAAAGATAAGTGGTAATAAAAGCAATTTGTTGAAGTAAACTTTTAGGCTTTTAACTTCGGGAAAAATAGCAAAGGTCTGGGCAGAATTCCTTGTTTTGTTTACTAGCTTCATTGGATTGTCTGAGTGGTTACATAACAACTGCAAATATAATAGAATGCTGTACAGAACATCGCTTCTTTTCATATCCTGACAGGACCAATTTAGCCTGAATAGTCAAACCCATTTCGAAGTGCATAACAGCATGAAAGAAAGAGAGGATACTGTGCAGAGTTTCTGTTTTCATCCAGAGGACTCGGCACTCTTGTGTTCTAATTCTTTGAACGATGGGTCTTTTTAAAGGAAAAAAAACAAACAACTAAATATATTAAAACAAACCAACACAAAAAGAACACCACAAAACATAATGAAGAACTTAAATAAGAAACACATCTCTCATTCAGGTTTTTCCTGCACATCCCATCACTCCATCTCATGTGCTAGTTTCACATTACTTGTTTGCCACTGAGATCACAGAACTCTCATTCTTTTCAAAGTCAGCATGACCTGATCCTGATCCTGGTCCAGGCCTGTAGAGGCCAGAGTTTGATCCAAACCGTCTGAATTAAATGTGAGACAGTGCATCTCAATGGGAGGACAAAGAGAGTAGATTATCAAATTAAAAAGCAAGTGTACCAAAGGGAAATATTAGGATACATTGAAAATCCATCGTGAGGTCAAGGTTTGCAGCTGAAGCACTTTTGGCTTTCATGTACTGTATGTGTCATATTCTTTCTGGAAGATAAGACTGGTGCTTTTTTTTAGAAACAGTCAGTGAGGCTGTAAAGCATCCACCTGATATGTGTATTGTGGGTTGGTCACTGAGTCACATTGTAAGAGAGATTTATAGTCAATTGATACAATTGGTTAAATATGAGTGGAATTCCTTCAGTGTGTATTATTGTTATCTTACAAGTGTTTAGTTGAGATTTCAGTGGGTATATTCATTCTTGTAGGACTTTTAATCTTCTACTTTTATGGTTCTGGCAATTGGTCTATCAGCCTACCATAAAATTGTTACTAGGATAAAAGACTGAGTTTTCCTCTAGTTATATCCTGAAGTTCATCTAGTAATAGGTGATTTAAAAAAAAATCCTATCTGCCTTAATTCTTAAGTATAAATCCAACAAACTGCTGGAAACATTCCTGAGAGACTTTGGTCCATTTTGACATGATAACATCACACAGTTGCTGTGGACTTGTCAGCTCCATGATGCATATTTCCCATTTCACCAGGTGCTGCTCTATTGGATTGTGGTTGTGATTCTGGTACCTGCGGAGGCTAAGAAACAAGTTTGAGATGATTTGGATTTGGATTTTCCACTTATGTTACGCCCACTTAAAAATGAAGTGTTGACTGGGGTGGGTGGTAACACAAAGTGAAAAAAGAAAACATAAACTACTGAAAAATAGATGTCATTAAACACGATTTATTGCACAAAACTACTAAAGTAAAAATGGTATAGAACATAAGTGTCAAACTCTGGCCCGCTGGCCAAATTTGGCCCGCAGCCTAATTACATTTGACCCGCAAAGCCATACCAAATTACTATTAGAGCTGGCCTACTGGTATTATACAGCTAATATATATATATTGTTTAGTATTAAGCTTTGCTTGTTCCATATTCAGTTTTTCAGCAAAATGTGTTTGAGTCCATAAGAAAAGATTCATTCTTATATCTGGAGGAATAAAAATATTTCAATAAATATTAACGTTAGCCCGCGACTTTGTTCCAGTTTTGAATTTTGACCCACTGTGTATTTGAGTTTGACACCCCTGGTATAGAAGATGGTATAGAAGCAAGCTGCTGGAAGCAGCCATCAGACGATGGCTACACTGTGGTTGAAAAGGGATTGGCATGTTCAGCAACAACACCCTGGTAGGCTGTGGCATGTAAACAATGTTCAGTTGTGCTAAGAAAACACCTCACATCCTTAAACTCCTCTTCTATCTACTAGCCTGAACATTTGATAGTAAGCAGGATGGATACATGCTTCCATGTTCTGCCACTAACATCTGCATGCTGCACCTGAAATTGCTGACCTGATCAGTGTTTTTAAGGTTAATACATACCACCTCATTATACTATAAAATCCCCTATAACTAATACTGAAATGAATGAAAGTTAAACGAATGTAAACGCTACCAAACTGAAACCAGCAAACCCCCAGTGGAAAATAACTGAAACTGAGGATTTGTCTCAGAGCCTCTGAGGGGGGCAGCCCTAATTAACATCGTCACCGTGACCCCTTTGTTGTTTGATGCATTTTTCTTTGCGACTCTTTCGTCATTGATAAGGCGCTAATTGCTCTTTTTCAACTTTCACGTCATTGCAGAGCTAAAATTAGACTTGCACACTCTACCAAAGTCTTCTTCTGTGTTGTTGCTGGCAATAATTATAACCAAAGCCCTGGTCCGTGGGTGGAGGCAGAGCCATTGCAGCTCCGGTACAGTAATGATAAGTGACAGGACAGGCAGCCAATCAGAGGAGGGGATAAAGCTTTTAACCCTGTCAAAGTCTGCAGCTCTCAGTCTGAGATCCACAGCCACCTGTAGCAGACCAGAGGAGACAGCGCCTGAAGTGAACCGTTATACACTGTTACACCCGCCGGACGCGAACTTCATAACCGGCTAACCACCTCTCTGAGGAGCGGCTTTACAAACTGTCAGAACAACTTAAAGATGTTTCTCATTTTTCTGTTTGCGGTGTTTCTCTTTGGTTCTGCAGCCAAAGGTGAGTGAAGTTTACTTCCAACGGCGTTAGACACCGTGTAGTTACTGTTTATTGTTCTGTAGTTGGGATTAAATCTCCACGTGAAGCCTTAAATTGTGATCAACGAAATGTAATGTAAGTACTTTTAGTTAAAAATAACACACAGTAAAGGTAAAATCTTCCAAATTGTACTTTAATCCGTACAAGCCAAGCAGCAACAATATTCGAATTTATTTTAGGGTCAAAGTAAATATAGCCCCTCTTTAAATTTAGTGCTGAAATAGATACATTACAGAATATTTCGCCTATTTCTAACAAGAAGAAATCTCATTTTACTGTGCACACTGTATGCATCTATAGTTAGATATTTTTATTATAAAATGCAAAGTGGATTTCTCATTATTGGTCCCATGATTACATTTACATGACCTGTAGGACAATAAAAGGGATTATTCATACAGTATGGATGAATACTTTTTTTTTTTTTTAAATGTACAAAGATACAAATATCCCACCTTCCCCAAAAAGACAAAGTCATTTAAAATACAAGATGTTAGATTTAAACTAAAGTAAATCCTTAACATATTCATACTGCGGTGGATAAGTGGAAGAAAATGGGTGGATGGGTATTTATACTGTTACAGTGAGTATACAATGTAGCTGCTACTTAAAAGGATGTTTCTCTTTCTTAATTAGGTTGTTACATTGTTTTTTCAACAGTGTTAATGCAAACAGCTTCATTACTTAATTTCAATTAGAATACGTGATTTATATAAGTTTTTAGTTATATTGAGTTATATTTTACTTATATTGAGGCAAAAAGAATGTAATTGGGCATTCTTGTTTAATTTAATGGTTTGATTTTTCTAAGCACAGAAAGCTCGTGGGGCCGTTGGTGTTGTGTTTAAATCCTTAATAGTGCCATTACTTTAGCTATGATTTAGTTAGACTTTGATTTTTCTGGATGGGTAATGTGGTTTCCAGTGCTTGTGTGGCCAGGAAAATTGTAAATGTTTAGCTATTAACAGGCCATTATGACTGAGACTGATGATTAATGACTCATGGTCAGTGTTCGTGTTCGCCTTTGTTGTACAAATGTTAATAAATCCAGTCTTCGTGTGCAGTAACCGAACTCACCTTCTAAAGAGTTTAAGGCCATTTATTGTGAGTTTGTTTAATAGTCAATTTAGGAAATTAAGGTTGAATAAAGTGCATAAACTTTTTTCCTTGGGTATACTATAATCAAACCACGTGACTTATCCCCAGTAAGTGCTGCACACTCAACTTTTTGTTTTTTAACTAGACTTTCATTGGTGGGGATTTTCCCCAGATAGTTTTGAACCTGACTCAACTCCTTCAGTGTGACTCAAAGCTCTCTGGGGGTGGACTCATGCCAGGGAGAAGGCATCGTTCAAACACCAGGCGACCCCCTGAAGCGCAACACACTCCACACACAAAGTTTACTCTGTGCACCCTCCAAACTGTAGTGAAGCTGCTCAAGTTATTCTGAGAAAAATCTTCACTAGAGCCTTTGTCACTAAACTTAACTGCAGTTAAATAAATCTGTCGCTCTTTCTATTATCTTGCCTCTCAAGTGGATCTTTGTGTTTTAAGCTCCTCGTATGATGACTGAGAGTAATTGTCGCTGTCATGTGCCGGAGTCTCACTTGAAGCCTGCAGGCTGCGTGTTTCTCTTTTCATGTCATGTGTTTACTTCTATAGCGACGCAGTTAAGCAGGCAGGGAGAAAACTGTGGGGAGCTGACGCACTTTAGCGAGTGTGAAGCGGCAGTAAAGAGTCCAGATGAAAAGACCTCCTGAAGGTTGTGCTCCTCCTCCTCTGAAGCTGCCGCCTCATGTTTTTGAGCCTCCTGTATGAAAGCAGCAGAGCACATTCAGTGCCTGTCTCTCCTCTTCCCGCTACTGCTTCCTCTCACGCCATGTGCTGCGTCTTGTCTGTTCCACGTGTCGTGTTTTCAGGCCAGTCATCATTAGGTCAGCATGGCAAACTCAGCAGTTAAGGAACAGATGTGGAAGTTAAAAAAAAGGAGTATTTTTCTATTGAGTTTCTCTTGTGGACAGTTTTTGATTCACACATTACTAACCCTGCTTTTGCAACAATCATTTGTCCTACAACACAATTGAGTGTTAAGTTATTCTTTGCTTCTGAATAATGGTAATTGTTCTGCCATATTAAACATTCCTGGCTGTGCTACTATCTGCTTCACTTTCTCATTTCCCTCCATCCTACCTCTTGGCACCCGGTTTTATATCCACTTCTCATCACGTTTTTGCTGCTGTTTCTTCTCCTTCTTTCCCTCCTCTGTCACAGTGTCCCTGCTGTATCCAGATGGATTAGACCTGCTTCAGGGCAGTAAATCTCACTCTGTAATTGGAAAGCATGTGCTGGCGGAGCTTTAATTGGATATGATATGTGCAGAAGCCCTGCAAGTGAGCTCTTGCTCCAGGGAGCCATCTGTTACTCCCAAGTTGCAGTAAAAGAGCCCTGTTTGCTCACATACAGAGAATAGAGAACTCATGTCTGTCTGGCTCCTCCCACTCTGGATACCACAAATTGGTCTGTCTGATAAGGAAGGGGCCAAAGAAAAGACTAGAGTATGACATAATCTTCTGGAATGAATAGAAACTCAGATTAGATATCAGGTCAGGTTCATGTATTTATTTATTCATTTATTTAACTCCCACCTCTGCAGTAAATATGTTTCTATGCATGATGGCCAGCACATGCGGGTGTTATACAATAATGACATACAATAATATACAATGCTATATTATAGCTAGCCTTTTAGATAGCATTTATTCAAGACATCCAAAATATAAAGATATTTAATATATTTATATATAAGACAATTAAAAATATTAAAGCCTTGCACCTTTATTAACCTACTGATAACCAACCAATAAGAAAAATGCATATTCTTGACTGTGAGCGGATGTTAGATGATGCTGCCTCCAGGTGGAGAATCTACATTTTTCCTTAGCATCCCAAGCCTGTGTGATTGAAGCTATAGCAACAGATTTTATATCAAGTGACAGCAACAACAACCAATTGCTAATTTAAGCTGTCTGGGAATCGACATGTTTTCTTAGAGACGTGTGGTTGTCAGGGGCTCAACAACTGACCTCTAGGCCTGTGTGATTAATGATCACAATCAAATTAAATTTAAGAATAAATTTTTTTTCAACTTTTGCATTTGGGGGCACTTTTGCTTTCATTACAGTAATGCGTCAAAGTGATTCAGCATCATGCCCTTCTATGATTTAGGCTATCAGTTGCATAAATATTAGGTACACCAAGCTTGAATTACTGCAGTTTTCTATCTGAACCAATAAATTCTGGTTTTAAGGTATTGACGAAAAAGTGCAGTAATCCTGGGTGCTGATAGACTGGATTTATTATATAACTTGGAAAAAAAAACCTTGCAGTAGTTAAAAAGCTGTAAATGCAAATTGTTTATTGCTACTAACAAAAAGTTGTCTGTTAATTTAATATTTGCTACTCTTATCAGTTCTGTCTATATACTGTAAATAATTATATGCATATGATTAACTACTCTATCCAGCTTCTGAGGCATCTGTGTGCATCCTCTTATCAGAACTGTTAACATGAGACAGTTAGCTGCATGACTGACTGTTGGTTAATGAATATTAAAAGTCTCTCTGTGTCCTGTAAGGACGCTCCTGCTCAAGTGGCATCAGCTGTGTAGCTTTGATGTGGCCTCCCTCAGTCCTGGTTTTACCCCTCTGTGGATACAGCAAGAAACTGACCTGTGTGTGTATCTGTCAGTGCTCCATGACATTTAAAACAGCTTTTAAATACCAGGAGGTCATAAAACAGCATGCAAGACTTGTTCGCTCCCATTAACCTACAAAGTGTGCGCAGTAATTAGCTGCGAGCCATGGTCCAGTATGCCTGTAGCATTTTTGCCTTGGAACAGCATGTTTCAGATGTCATTTTAGATGATTTTAGGCGCACGACCACTGCACACACTATTGGCCAGACTCTTCTTTCTCCTTAATGAGATCCTGGCTTCTGGCTTCGGGCTCTTCCTGGCTATAGGGTCACAACCTGTCAGTTCATCTCCTGCTCTGTGTGCAGTCTTTGATCAGCTGGTCCAGCTCTGTGCTGCTGGACGTAATAGATAATTATTTCAAGACTGCAGTTTGCACTAATGAACTGAACGAACAGTTTCATAGCAACACAGAAGAGAGGAGATTCTTTGTCTGCAGCGCTGTACTGTTCCTTCTAGATTCCACTGGCCCTCGCCCAGTGTTATCGGCAATGACGACCATGTATTATCTGGGAGTGGCAGCATTGAGAGGAAGTTAAGGATGTGTGTTTGGGGAACAGGATCTAACGGTCTGTTCATGAGCAGGTACTTTATAGAAATTCTACTGCGTCACTAAAGCCCTGAACTGAAACATGAGCATCAGTGCCAAAGTCTTGTTCTGTCTCTTTCTATTTCTGTGAGTAAATTGAAGTCTGGCGAAGCTTCAGCAGCTAGAAACAAACATCTCCTTGACTACAGATAAACTTCCCCATTGTGCTTGTTTGATGTTAGCATTGAGAAAATAAAGGGAAAGATAAAGGTGGACAGTCACAGGAGCTTTTAGCGATAGTTTATTAAACATCCTTATTGGAATCGGAGCAAAGCCGGACCTTCTTATCCATATCCTCCCGAGTGTGTGTTCACAGGTTGACCTTAACCCCACTTGTCACCCTGCCTGTCCCAGTCATCTCTTTTATATTTGCAGGGGATTACCCGGCTGTAGGCTAAATCCTTAGAGACAAGGCTGCCTGTTAGGCTTGCAACACAGAGTGTGCTCTTAATTACTCTTCTTTCAACAATACTACTCACTGATTGTCTGTTTGGACTGGGTCTTGGGTTTTTGGTAACCTTTTCCATTATGGCAACTTGCCAACTGAAAAATAAAGGCCTTAGGCTGGGCCTTGCTACACGTAGTTTGGAAATGATGTGGTCTGTGGTCAGGCGGGCACAATTTGTTGCTATTGTGCCATCAGTCTTCAGCCAGGACGTCATCGAAGTGTACTGTTCTGTACGGACTTTTTCAGACAATGTTTCCATGTGAATGGAATTGGAGAAGCGGCAATAAACAAACAATAATATGAAAATGAGGACAAAAAGAGAACCATTATATTTGTGTTTCTCATGACATATGCATTCATATCCGTGACACCCTATTGTCTGTTACTTCCCTCTGTCCATAAACAAACTATTGTTTTTATGATGTGACCGTAGCATGCACTAATCTTCATTCAGATAAATATCCAAACACTCAATGTATCAGCAACGCTTTTAGATATTACCGTCCCTGCATTTTGGTTCCAGTTTCTTTCCAAGTATTAAGCTGTAAGCAAGAGATAAGATGAGACAGAGCTCTGACAAATCACGACTATTGCTTCTGAAAGCAAGATATTTCTTTTGCTCCCTTGTCATAAAAGCGAGAATGAATAACAGAAAATAAACAATAAATCAAACATTTGCGTTGGTATCTGCTGTTTGCCAAATCATTATGTTAAACTTAAATATCGACCCAGAATTTCACAATCAGTGCAACCCTACTTTAAATGGCTGTTAAAGTACACCGCTAAATTCAATTACTTTTTACTGCTGCCAAGACATTTATCTATAACTAATCCTCAAACGGACAAAGTGCTTTCATGTCTTGGTAATTAAATCTGCATTTCATTCAGTTATTGCCACATCAGTTTTTGTAAACAATATGTCCCGCAGACGAAGCCAGATGTCTTTCACTGCCTGAGTTGTTTTTCCAGTTTTGCGTGGCCAAAGTGGCAGATAGTTATTAAATAACATGCAGTAATGAACCTCTTAGTTTGTTTATGTGATTATGGCATTGCATGTGAACATACTTCCCATTCAAGTACAGTGGTTATATTGCATTTATATGTATATATCCTTCTCCTCTGCAGCTCATGGTGTCAGTATTCGGTGATTTAAATTAAGATTAGATATAAGTTGTGATTTGATTTGTAAGATTTTGTATTAACCCAATCAAAATATTACAGCTTTGTTACAACAATGCCAGAAACCTGACCCCAGTGACCTTAAAATGAATAACCATTAATCATTGATAGTTAAGTACTGTTAACTAGCAACAGGCCTCTGGGTGTGAAAAAGGAAGAGACAAATTTGACAGAGAGAGGCAGTCAATTGATTTGGACTTTGATGTTAAAACTCCAAATGTCCAACTCCATCCTAAAATTGACAGACTAAAAAAACTGTTTTTGTGTCTATAGTTGATTTGTTGCACCGTAAAAGGAAGCGGTGCATTTTTTTTTTAAACTCATCCATCTCTCCAACAAGACTACTCGAGCATTATTGGCAGTGACCAAAATGCTAAAGTCGATGCTTCAAAAGTCAGAGCTGAGGAACAAATGGGTGATGTCATGGTGGTTTAATATACAGCCTGTGACTAACACTCACCATTACTTTGACAGTAAAAAGAAAAACCACTTCCCAATTGATGACTATTGACACATTAGGTACAGCTAAAATAAACAAAATAAAATACATATTGTACTTTTTAATGCTTTCTTTCTGGCGGCAGTGTAAGGCCAAGAGATTTCACATCTGTTAAAAATGATTTTAAAGATTGGATGACGTGACGCTGCGGTTGGGATACTGCGGTGGGTACTATTATCTCTCCATATCTCCAAATTTGGAAACTTATTTGAGAGCATTGGGTTAGCATACATTTGCTTGCCAATTAGCTCTGAGCACAACTGTAGCTAATGTTAGGAATGATAAATGGTAAATGGCCTGCATTTGTATAGCGCTTTACTCAGTCCCTAAGGACCCCAAAGCGCTTTACACTACATTCAGTCATTCACCCATTCACACACACATTCACACACTGGCAATGGCAAGCTACATTGTAGCCACAGCTGCCCTGGGGCGCACTGACTTTAGTTCCTTATTTTAAATGACATTGATACATATTTACCAAGGCGATACTTAAAAACTACTGCAACTCATGGAGACTGCCTGTAAACTTTCCAATCTGACCAGTATATAGAAATACTGATAACAAACGATAAGGCTCTTTGACAAAGTTTACTATGACTCCTTATACTTAGAATAAGTGCTACTATTTATTTATTTTTTGCTACTTCTATGGGGTCAACAAGATTAATTGCAATTGTAGAATAATGCTGTGTGCTAAATTGGCAGTGCTACTAAAATGTTCAGAATTTGCAGTGCCTCAAATCAGCACGAAAATGCACCTGCTGCTGGCAGTGACATTAACTCGGCTGTAGTGGAGTCACGCACCTGACAGGATGGTGTGCTTAGCTGAAACTGGCTGTTTAGTTTCAGTTAAAGCAAAACAGTTTTTAAAAAAATGACTAAAAACTTTACGTACTTTTGATAATAAATATTATTAATAAATATTTTTGACATAAATTTGATGTGAGATTGTAGAGAGTTGAAGATATGCAGGAATGATGTAAAAAGGTACAAATTGAACCTTCATCTTTAGTTCTTCTTGGAAACACGTCTGCATTATATCTTATTAAAATTTCACTGAGAATGTAACGTCACTGCGTGACTGGCTGGATCTGATTTAAGAGGTTTTTCCATTAATCTAAATCTCTGGTTATCCAGTAAGATTAATAAGATGTATTTAAGCCATGATCTTGAATATCCAGGAACTGATATGCATTTCGTAGCAATGATTTCATGCTCTGTTGCCTCATATATCAATATCTAGTTCTGCCACTCCTTTAATTTATGATCACTGAAAACGTCAACTGTGACAGTTGAATTTCAACTATAATTTGTTACTTCTTTATCTATTTAACTGCTCAATGTCTTATTTTTGTCTTCCAGTACATGACTTTTGAGGTTGGGTATAGGTGTGTGCTCACTGAATGCATCACAGGGTGTGTCATGTTGGAGCCTCTGGTTTTTCATCTTTAAATGAGCCTCGGTTACTAAGTGATAAAGACATTAGGTCACACACAGGCCTTGTGCACACAGTGTAATCAAATCAAGCTCAGGATCTGATATTAGTCTTGATTTTTTCACCACTGGAGAAAACTATTTGTGTAAGGCATCCACCCATCTGACTCCTGGCAGTAGAATATCTATCCTCTCTGGCTGTTGAAAAAACATGCTTTGAATGTAATCACTCATTATCAAAGACGGCCTACTGTTTGTACTGTTCCTAAAGAATGGGAACAGGCTAAATAAGAACAGGCGTCAGAACAGCACAGTGAACAAAGGCAGCTTGTTTACAGTAGTTCTTATCAACAAATTCAGTATTTTTTTCAACTGTTCTATGTGCTGTGTTTTAGATTCTTATTTAAGTCATGACCTCGTGTGATTACAGCTTAAAGTCCTTGTCCATCAAAGTAACAGGGTCAACTGTTGCTGTGGTGGACAGTCCTGTCAACTTTACTGTTTAGGTTGGCTCTCATTGTGTGATTTTCAGCAGGATAATTCTGCAAATTTCAGTTAAAAAAAAGATCTCTGTACAAGTCTGAGATGGTTTTGACATATGCAGAGGAGGGGTAGTGGATATGTTGTAAAGATGTTTAGCATGGAGCTACCAGGCAGGAGGAAAAGAGGAAGACAACAGATGAGATTTATGGATGTAGTGAAGAAGGACAAGCAGAAGGCTGGTATGACAGAAGAGGATGCTAGGGATGGGGTTTGGTTGAGATGGAGGTAGATGATGTGCTATTGGAGCAGCAACTAGCTGGTGAAAGTAGTGGAGTATTTACGACGTAAAGAAGGACATGTCCCCCAAGAAATGCTAGAAAGAAAAAACACACACACTTTAGTCAGTAGACATACCTGTTGGACAAAAACACAACGTCAAATTTTATTTGTGACTGAATACTCTTGAACATTCATTTATATATTGTTGATAAAATTGTACATAAGTAACACATTTTTGTTTTAAAACCTCATCAACTATTTTACTGAAAGGTGATGCAATTTGGTGTTTTCAGCATACTTGCCTAGACGCCACAGCAGCAGAAGTCCTTTCATTTTTAAAGGGCATCTGGACTTGAAAAGCATTGATAACATTTTCAATGTCAATTTAATTCAGTCCACGAGTAAACAACTACCCGCCCCACTACAGGTGGGATTGATTTAAATAGGAGAGTGTCTTTTCTTAAAATCTGGACTAAACACTTATGCCTGAATTATACCTGAATCTATGTCGTAACTTGGGGCATAACCGATAACCCCTCTTAAGCTTACACCACAACCTTCCACGCCATTCAGTCAGTGCGGACTTCATCGGTCCGACATGTAGTTACATTTCTTGGGAGGGGCACTTCAGGTTACAGGGAAGGTTATGGCAGATTTAAGAAGGCTTTTCGGTTGCATTGTAAGTTATGACGTAGATTTCCCACTAAAGAATAGTTGAGGCAGTATATGTCCTATACATGCCCTTTTTAAAAAAAATCATTTTACTGTGGCAAGCTTTGGACTTGAAGAGAAGGTAAAAATATGATTATTTTTGTGCTTTTGTGTTCATTCTAGGAGAAACAACTGAATCAAATCCAAGCAGTGCCCTCACAGACGGCGGCTTGACAACTGCTTCAGAAGTGACTAGAGCAACAGAAAGTACTACTCAAGGATTCACAACTGTGCACACAACTCTCACCAATGCAGAGACAATTAATCTGAGCACTCAGTCCACGATCACTACTAATACTACGGTTACTGAGAACGGTACTGTGACCACTGGCAGCCCAGCTCCCTCTCCATCACCTCCAACCACTGACGCAAGCATGTCGACTGCAA
>NW_005187419.1:3467793-3485235 GCF_000239375.1 Pundamilia nyererei
TGCAAGTACACCAGTCACCCAGACTAACAACGACACCACTGCCAGTACACCATTTACACACACAAGCAACAGCACGGCTATGGTTACATCTCCCACAAGCAACCATTCAACTAACATTACTCCAGTCACACCCACAAGCAACAACACAACTTTTATTACAGCAACTACACCACTAAGCAACATCACAACTTCAACTACTGAAGAAACCAGCAACAGCACAGCAATTACAACAACACTCACCCCAGTAAGCTCTACAGCTGTGTTAACTCCAACTACTCAACCAAACACTACTAACACCTCTCCTGAGACTGCTGCATCTACTACCGCACCCTTGTCCTCAACTGCTGCCATAAACACAACACTCACAGCTGGACCCTCACCCTCTTCACCCACCACCATCTCCAACTCCAGCTCTTTCCCTCCAAGCACCTCCCCAGGCAATAGCACCGTACCCCCCAGTGGAAATGCCACCACCCTTAGTCCCTCAACAGCAAGCTCAGGAGGTAATACTAACAGCATGATACATGTTGATGTGTGTTCTTGTAAATAATATACTATATCATGGAGGTGAGAAGGAAATTCATGACAATCCATCCAGTATTTCATGAGAGTGCATACTAGGATATAGGTTAAAGTAAGGTATTGTGTTTATTAAATATGCATATTCACACAGTACCATACTTTAATACCCATATCCATGTATTTTCTATCTCTATTTCTGATCTGATTGTTTCTCTTCTTTTGATGATATAGTGACAAATCACACTGCAGTAACCGCAACTACAACTCTTTCAACTGAAGCTAGTGGCATTACAACTGCCATTCCAACCACCGTCTCTAACATCACAACCACCACCCTGCAACCAACACAGATCACTACCAGCAGCCAAACCACTCCAGCTCCACCCACCACTACGCAGAGTCCAGTCATAGGTTTGTACCTTTAAATTGCTTTTCCATAGACTAGAATACACATTATGAAATCAGACATGCACCTTGACATGAATAATAATGTTCCCACATATCCTGGAGATATAAAGAAGCAACTGTTAGCTTGCAAAAAAATGTTATATAAAAGCTGTATATAACTTCTTTTTTGTGCTCACTTCATGTGGCCAAAAAGGGTATTTTGTAATTAACAAAACAGAAATAACATTTGTTTATGGGATACATTTTCTTTTCTTGCTTGCCAGTGTGTCCAGCTGTCCCATGTCCACTTGAAAGCGTCTGTCTTAATGGCACTTGCCAGTGTCTCACTGGTACCTACCTGCTGAATGGACATTGTGTACCTGGTAAAAAAAAATTAAAACATTTTATGTCTGTTCAGACAAAAAGTCTAATGCGTAAATGAAAGTGTAATTGAGTGTTAATAGTGAATTTGTCGCCTTATATTCTCTTTTCCTCTTCATCACGCAGCCCATGTGTTCTCAGGGAGGCTTCATCTTACCACCTTAACATTTCAAAATGAAATGTTCAACAGGTCTTCAAAGATATTCCAGATGACGGCTGCTGAAATTTCAGCAACAGTAGGTTATGAAGACAGAAACATGTTGGGTAGCTCTAGAATTTGTCGACTTAATCAATAAACTGTGTTTATTCTGTTTCACAGCTTAGCGATATCCTCAAGAAACAGCCAGGGTATATCCGGTCTGATGTTGTGCAACTTGAGTGAGTACATGTTTCACTTTCCTGTTATACAAAGATGCGATGCCACATGTTAAAAAAGGTGTCTAACCTCTGTTGGTTGTTTTCTATAAATCTCCAGACCAGGTAGCGTGCAAGCAACTGTAAATAATGTGTTTAGTGACACCACTGAAAATCAAACTACCGTTAATAACGCCATAAATGAAGCTATAAAAACTTCCACTGGACTTCTGGGTCAAGCTACATATACAAGTAAATGCTGACTACATTCTATACAAGTCAAGTGATCAGTTAATAACGTATCTTTGATTTACATAGCCTGTTCTGTTCTCGCCCCTTCTTAGGTATAAACCTGTGTGAGCTGAGCCCATTACCTTGTGAAGTCTCCACTACAGTATGCACAAATACAAATGGCCAGGCTGCATGTGCCTGTAAAGATGGCTACATCTCCAATGTGTACTCAAACACTAGTTGCAAAGGTAAAAGTGACTATTTCGGATTATTACTTTTTCCGTAATCCAGACCTGTGTTGGATTTAAATGAGGAAACTACCACATGCTCTAGTATTTACATCAAGTCTTTAATGTTTTTTTGCCTTCACAACATCCTGCTGCAATAGTATTATACATTAAAGGCTCATGCATGGACAACTAAAGCTGACCACCTGCAGCTTTTAAGACTAAGCTCAAGCGAAATTTCCCGAGCTCCTCTACAGTCACGAGAACTGTAACAAAACCTTCTTATCCTTGCAAAAAAAATTCTGTGTGGGAATGAGAAGAAGAATCAACAGGGAGTGAGACTCACGTACAAGGTCAAGAGCTATAGCCTTTTCTCCATGCCGACCCCTGACACTTCCTTCATTTATCTCTCTAATTCATTTCTTTTTAATGGGGATGTTTCCCTGGAAACATGTGGAAGAATTGCAGCTTTGCCTCTGTGTGTAGGGTTGTGACCAAGGAGATCGGCTATAGGAAATACTGTTAAAGAATAAGACCGTAGGCCTCAAACAAATCCAGCATACAACTCGTAAACTGTTTAATAGCAAGCCTTTAAGTGAAGAGACTCCCAGAGTGCTCCTATTTTTGGATGTGCCATCATGAGCGCTAAATGTTTCTGTCCAGCGACTCTGAAATTCATTGGACAAAATATTATCTCTATGTTACAATTGCTATTTCTTTTTGCAGCGTGTCCAAGCGGACAGAGGCCAGTGGGAGAAGTGTGTGAAGCGTAAGTACACACATTTTTTAAAATTCTGTCTTCTGGTTTTGCACGTCTTCCCACTGGAGCACAGTGTTAAAATATGGCTCCCCCATGTGGATTTATTGTTGAACTCCATTATGGTTCTGGGGAGTTCTGAAATGTGAATGTCACTGTGCTTTCTTTCAGATGTCCCTTTGGGTATGCTGGATTCAACTGCAATGACTGTGAGTATAACATCAGTATTACAAAGGGGAAATGCTAAAGAAGCAGAACTCATATAGACTGCACAGTATATGGACTGGTTCCTATATAGCGATTTTCTGCTTTCCCAGAGTACTCAAAGAGCTCTATACAACATGCCACATCCACCCATTCACACAAGCACTGTCTTCTATGTTTGTTTTAGTGCTTAGTTAGTGCTTTCTAACTACCATTCACACACATTCATACTCTGATGGATGCATTGGAGAGCATCTTGGGGTTAGTATCTTGCCCAAGGATATTTGGAATGCAGACTAGTGGGAGCCAGGGATCGAACTACCAACCTTCCGATCAGTAGATGATTTAAATATATAGCTGAGATTTCTAACTAGGATATATTAATACCTAAGGGAATACTTCTGAAGTAGCCACAGGGATATGTTAAAAGTTCTACTGTTTAGTTGAATAACTAAGTGGCTCTAAATATGTTAGACAGCCAAAGGTTATACATAAGGGATTAAAATAAAGGGCTGTCAAAAAGTATTTACCCGCTTCCTGATTTCTTTTTTTTTTTTACATCGTTGTCACACATGTTTCAACTCATCAAACTGATTGTAATATTGGACAAATATCACCAGAGCAAATACGAAATGCTGTTTTTAAAAGGTGATTTCATTTGCCATATCAAATCTTTGTGTTCCCCAAGACTTTTGGGAAAATATTCTTTGGACTGATGAGACAAAAGTTTAACCTTTCAGAAGGTTACTAGAGCTATTGTCCTAGTCAAATTCAGGTCCATGGCGTGAATTGAAATGGCTGGAAAAACCTCCAATGTGGCTGAATAAAAACAATTCTGCAAAGAAGAGTCAGCCAACATTTCTCCACAGTGAAGTAAAAGACTCATTGTCTGTTTCTGCAAATGCTTGATTGAAGCACTTGCTCCCAGTGGTGTTACTACCAATTATTAGCTGTTGTTTTCTTTATGTAGGGCTAGGTACAGTACGTTTGGTTAGTCCTTTTCCCTTAATAAATAAAAGAATCTTTTAAAACTGCACTTTGAATTTTCTCGGGTTATGATTAGCTAATATTACAATTCGTTTGGTGATCTGAAAGTTACACAGTAGTCAAATCGATGAATGGTTTTGTAAGATGAAAGTAGAATACATCCAGTTTAAAATGAGTTTCAATAAGTACAAAATGATGAATAGTGTTGATGAAGGTGTTCTTCTGACAGCACAATGTTTTTAATTGTGTCTTCACAGCGGCCCTGCTGGCAGTGGTGATCATTTCCTGTGTACTAGGAGGAATTCTACTCATTCTTATCCTGGCTTTGCTCATATACTGCTGCTGGTAAGAATATTATAGATCACTTATACCCCCCCCCAAACATTGCTCATATGTACTGATTGCCTGTGATTCACACTGAAAGATAATGAAGTCGCTCTGCATCTTACAGCTCCAGTTATCTGTGCAAATGGTCGTTTGTAGCTTGGACTAGATTGGCTGGAAATGGGCAAGTTGTCATATGCCCAGAATAATAAATAAAATGGCTATTAAAAATCTTTAGGACTCGGGGCCAAAGTTGTGATTATATTCTGCACTCCTGTGAAAAACAAAAGCCTCAATCATGTTAATTTTTCTCTATGAAAAACTATACTTAACTAAAGACTTAGTGTGTCTGCAGAACTGAATCCAAAACTGTTGGACCAGCAGACGGAATAGTTTTTAAAAACTGACACAAATTTTAAGATTTTAAAAAACCTCAGGACTTCGTGTATATGCGGCAACTATAGCATTAGCAAGCACGAGTAGCAAAATTGCTCAGCTGCAGTTAATAATAAACGATTGTTGCTGTGGGAGTTCACTGCTTGGATTTAAAAAATAAAGCAAGATATAAAATAGAACATAAAATGTGACTGTTGTTCTATTTTCTGTATGTCAGGAGGCTGTGCTCAAATAGAAAGCAAGACATTAGCAGTAGCCCTTACTCAACAGAAGACTTAAACCAGCCCTGGCCTACTGGCATCATGCCCATCCCCCGTGCCAACAGTAAATGGGATGGAGCTCCTCCTATAGAGATGACAGAAGGGGGCAGCAGTAATGTCCTGGTGGACAAAAGGCATCAAAGCAACGGAATGGTGAGTTACCGCAGCTGTTTTTCTGCTGTCTCAGTTATTTACTGCTAATCCTCAGTCTGAAAGTCCTGCATATTGTTGCTTACTAACTAAATCAAATGTTTGTTCATTCAGTTGCTTCATTATCTCACATCTAGATTGCATCTGCTTATTAACCCACTCAGTAAACAAGGATTTGCAGGTTGAAAACAAAACAAATTGCATGGAGATGGAACATGAAACAGTACTTATATAAAAAAAAGTTTTTACTATAAGCCTCATGCACATAAATACATTTAAACAAGTGCTTTTTTCTATGCTTAAGAACTTAAAATATTTACACACTCACATGGATGTACTGGGGACAACTTCAGTAACTTGTCCAAAGATACTTCGACACACAGACTGGGAAAAACCAGGAACTGACCCACCAATCTATTGATTAGTAGGCAACGATCGCTAGCTCTCAACCTACAGCTGCAACTATGTGTGGGTAAAGCTTGCTTTCTGGCAGATTTAGCTAGACTAGACCTTTGTTTTTGACCTGCAAATTAATAACTGGGCACATAACCTTCTTGCATCACTACCCAGATAAATCAGATGCTTTGATGATGCATTTTAACTCCTGTGATCGTAAATAAAGTGCTAGCATGTAGCCCCCTGCCACGCTCCCTGCTTTGCCTGACTCCCAGTATGTTGCTTTAGGGGTTTCAGCGGAAGCAGAAAGGATGGAAAAAGGTAAGGCATGGCTTTGCTTTTAGATTCTTGATTTGCCTTGATACACCCCTGCTGATAACTTAGAGATGCCAGAGTGAGAAGGTGATGGGTTTTCTGGGTGATGGGGAGCTTTAACGGGGATTTCTCAGCAGTGCGCTTTCATCTTCACACTAAATCCAGCATGTTCAAAGAAATTCATCTGACAATATTTTTGGGAGTAGTGATAAATAATTTTTCAGTCTACACTGGTGACTGGGGTTACCTTTGTGTGTGGGTCTTGAGTTTTGTGGGTTTAAAAGTGTGTGAACCTATGAAGTCCCTGCTTCTTTATGAAAGTGTCACACTCACTCCTTCTACTGACTTTTCAGACGGGATCGTACGATCTCAACCCAGAAGAAATGATGACCTTCAAAGGTAAAAATACATCTCGTTACTCGTATCTGGTTCAAGGCCATGAAAATCCTTACTTCTTACCTGGAGACGAGAAGAAAAACTGAAACGAAAACACTAAAACCTACAAATGAGCGAGGAAGACGGGATCAAAAAGAAGTAACTGGTTTGAAACTCTGGGACTACAGATACATATCCTGAGAAGAGTTATTTATAAAGATACTTTACCCTCTGAGCTTATCTGCATTAATGATGAATCACAAATGACATTTAAAAAAAGAAATCTTGAAAATTACCAAAGAGATTCATTTGTGTGCATCATGTCTGCTCTTAATGGTTACAACCAGTGGATGTCGCTGTTGCTCCTTACATTCATATATAGTATAATAACAGTTTTTTTAACAACAGAGCTGACTTTTAATCCTTATTTTATGCTTTGATGAATTCAAAAAGAATTTTAAAAATGAAGCATCTTATTTTGCTAATTGCACTAAAGTATATAATAAGTTTACTATTAGTTTTTATATAAATCAGAGGTAAATTGAATGTGGGTTCTTATGGGGTACCTGCTATTTTTCCTAAAAGGATGTGATTTTTTTTTTTGTATTAAGCAAATCGTGAATGACTAAAGGGGCTGGATCCCTGTTTGGGAGTATTTAAAGGGATTTATGTTGTAGCAGTCTGTATCTGTTGAAGCTACACTTGCAAAATGTGCCTGTTTAATAGTCTGTTTGATGAATAGGAAACATTGTGCTAAGCTGGCAAAAAAAAGAAGCCTGTCTGCTTTTTTTTCGATGTGCCAAAAATCATTTGTAAACATTTTTTTAAGGATTCTGTATAAATTATATATTTATCTTTGTGCTTCTGAGAGAATGGACTGTTTTATAAGTGTGTGTTTTTGTAAAGAAAAAGACTGTGTGCACACATCCAGCAGAAATAAATGAATTTAAAGAGCCTTGCACTTGGTTTTCATCATTCACATATGTGAGTCAGTGTAACTGTAGATTTTGTTGTAAAATTATAAATATATGTAACCAAAACAAAGAATTACCAACTTGGAATATAGAGCTACAAGAATATTATGGCTGCATGCAGCTTGCACTAAACTCCCACTAAAAGCTCACATTGTCCAGTCCAGAAACTGTTAAATATTATTTTAAACCAGGTGTTTTGTGCACAGTTGAATTTAAAAAAATGTGGGTTATATTAAACGACTGTAGGTTGTAGTCGATTAACAATAAGTAGCTGTTTTTGTTCAAGAGGACTTCAGTCTTTGGGACCTAGCTGCATCCATTAGTAACTTACATATTCTCGCCCCTTCTTAGGTACTTACATGTCACATGTAATGCTTTCTTTTCTTTATTGTAAAAAGAAAAAAAGGTTTGTGGTAATCTCTGTTTTATTTTCACACATTTGTCAAATGTGCAACCTCTGGTGTTGAGAAAGAATAGCTCCGCACTTTAATAATCTCAACCAAGAACTTCCCTCAAGGCATTCCTAAGAAATCATGTTCAACAGGAAGGCACAGACAAACAGCCGACCTAAAAAACACGTTGCCTCCAGTCATCGCTGTTGTTGCCACTGAGGCATGAGAATGAGTAATTTACAACAGATACATCAGCGTGGCCTTATAATGAGAAAATAAAACAAATATAGTGACCCAAGGTGTTTTATTTTTGTATTCTTGATTTTGTTTTTATATCACATATCGACCAAAGTCAATAATAACAGTGATCTAGCCTCTGTTTGTTTGTTAAGAAATTATATGCATAATTAAACATTTAATTAAAAGTATTACTTTTGCAAAGATTACCACTGTCATAATTTAAGCTGAATAATATTACAGCTGCAGAAGGCTGTGAGATACAATTTAACTGCTATATGAATCTCGGTGTTGATGGGACTATTCTTGGAGGTAGATGCAGATGCACTTTACCTAGAAACTCTCCGCTCTGTATATTATGCTGCACTATGTCACATAGATTGACGAGGTGGTTGCTGCTGTGGTGTTGCAGTTAGTCGGCAGTCAGCCAAGCTCTTAAAAACTGGGATTTGGTTTGCTGGTGCTAAATCTGGCTTTGCCAAACCTTAATCTCGGGCACTGGGTCACTCGAACAGGCTGTGGCGAGTATACAGGAGGAACAAATCAGATGCACATCCTTGATGATTTGCATGTAAAGATTAAACATGTGTGTAGAATCCTGATCCTTAATAGCAATGCCACGTACATGGCTGGAACTTAACTAATCTGAGAGTGAAATAAAATTTAAATATACGGTCTGGCCCAATAATATATGTGTATATAAACCGTAATTCACAGAAGGTTGGGCCATGTGCTATTAAGAATAAAATGTGGATTTATGAAATTTACAATCATTTAATTCAGTGTTTATCTACATTTTACACCTTTTAAAACTGTGTTTGTATGTTATTGGTGCTTACAAATGTTTACAACCATTTTATTATGGAGCAGTGTCTCCATTTGGTTGCCTTCATTGTCAGTTATGGTAATAAAGATGATTTACTTTTAAGTCGTGCAAAATAATCTTTTAATACGTTTGATTACTTTGTTGCATTAATGAGAATTTAGGTGCTTAGAGGCTGAGTAACATGGGTCAATTACATTGATTGCTCAAGTCATGGATTTTGTCTTTTGGCTTCATCGTCTTCTGTTACTTGCAGCAGTTGAGACTGATGTGTTTTGTCAGAGCTTTTGGGACAATTGATTGAAATTAGCAGTCTTCACACAACGTCACTTTAGTCTGCGAAGCAGCAAAACAACTTAATATTGCTGATATGGTCAATACTTATCTGAAGAGGCAGGACAGCGAGGGTTCACGAAAATCTCTGACTTTGGGACAAAATTAATGAAAGTTTGTTCACACACATACAGTCGAAATCAAAAGGCTTTATTTCTTTTTTTTTTTTGCGCCTGTCCTGTTTGGTTCTTTCGCCATCAGAATTATTGTCTAAAGGCGAGGAAAGATGCCCAACGGATTTACTTTACCAAATTGACCATCCCAGCCTTGCTGTAATGGTCTATTTGATTCACCTTTTATTGTTTATTTTATTTATTTTTTATTTTCACTTGCTAGATATGGGACAGACTTGAATGAGGAAAAGAAAAGGGAGAAAGGAAGAGGGGGAAAAAAACAGTGGAGAAGAGGGACGGGGATGAAGGGCAAAAAACAAAAACCAACTAAATAAGCAGACAGAAAAAAATACATATATCAATCACCTGGATCACCTGTTGAGAAAGAAAAAAGAAAACAAGCAGAAGAAAACGAGAGCAATACAATAAACAACATCACGATGATATATGGGAATATAACAGTAAATACTAAATATTAAACATTATTGTGCAGCACGTAATATCGACACCGCACAGTGTGCTTTGAGGTAGGAGCCAAAAAGGGTGTAGTTTGTGTGTGTGAGCACCCGTGTGTACACCTGTGAGCATGGACGCGCTTGTATTTAAAAGGTTCCTTCATTTCAAATTTTCCACCACTTTTTGAACACAGCCATGGAACTATATACTCTGGTGCTTCTCATCTGTGTAGGAATGCTTTGTATTTTACAGCCATTACCAGCTTGCCAAATCCTGGCCGAGTCTGCTGCAGCACATCCCATCAGCCCACAGGCTCAGCTGACTGATCGATAGACCACTTAGCGGCCGTGAGCTACACATCCCAGTCATTTGACCTGCTGGAGCTGTGGGAATGGGCACGCAATTCAATAAGCATCGAGCCACTGAAACAACTGAACTGGACCGCCAACTTGAGGAACTTCCTCCTCCCGGATAGATCCACATACATCTGCTCTGACTGCAGAGTAGGTGCGTGAAAGCTATCGTCACACACTCATGGTGAGATCAAGACGTGGATTAACATGGAGCTATTGATTCCTTCTTGTTGCATATAAAGAAATAGTTGAATTAACTGAAAGCTTATCCCTTGTATATTTCAGGTTCTGGACTCACCTTAAATGTGAGTCTGTGAATATATCGTTTTAGGATCAAGAATATTTCTGATATATGTATAATACAGTTTTAGTGCAGAGATACATTTAACATTGCAATGAATCTATTCAGCTTCAAAACTCAAAAACATAAAGAGCTGATTCAATCTAATCTAACTTGAGATCACCACCTTCTGCAGCTTTGTCGAATTTTAAGAACAAAATAAGCAACAAAGTGTAGCAGCGTTGTGGTTTTGTGGTATTCCTCACACATGACCTTTAAGGTCATCCAGTCC
Source organism: Pundamilia nyererei (assembly GCF_000239375.1). Taxonomy (NCBI): domain Eukaryota; kingdom Metazoa; phylum Chordata; class Actinopteri; order Cichliformes; family Cichlidae; genus Pundamilia; species Pundamilia nyererei. Next base: position 3,478,313 of record NW_005187419.1, read on the forward strand.
CCTTACAGTAAATGATCCTTTTCATTCGGTCCTTTTGAAAATGAAGGTATTTTATATCAGTTAATAAAAAGACTGACATTTTGAGGTTGCACACGTTTCAAAAGACCGCACAGAGCATCAGATAAAATGAGCCGCTCTTTCTTTCATTTACGGCTAGTTATTCTGTCAGATTCTCAAAGCCCTTAAGTTCAGCTATTTAACATGAAAAAATAATGATGAAAGTTTATTTTCAAGTTCATAAAATATGCAAAACCTGTCTTCTGTGTATAATATATCGCATGAGCAATGCAATTCTAGGACTTCACGCTGAAACAACAGTGGAACTGCAACATATGAAGCAGATGATTGTTTGCAAACACTAAAATTTACACTGCACCATTGCCAACAAACCAGTCTAATAAATTCCTGCCAGGAGGCCCACAAAGGAAGCTGAAGCCACCTGCTCTACCAGTTTATCCATTTTATCGTTGTGAATGAGCAGAAATCAGTCGCTTTCTGTCTTCTCCCCTCCCATCTCCCTTTCCCTTCTCCTTCTTTCTCTATCAGCTCACACAGAAGGCTGTAATTCACTTTCACTAATGCCGTTCGGCAGCAGCCTGTGAAGGACATGAAATTGTGGAACATTTCCCAGCAACGTTGTGTGTCTGGCATTAAGCTGCCAAAGTATATAAATAAATGAAAATAAAAGAACTGCAGTCTTCCTCTGCCTCGCTTTTTGATAGAATTATAACTTTTGATAAAGGGGTCCTTTAACTTGAGCTCAACATTTTTTTTTTAAATGTGAAAAGAAGTTATTATTATTTTGATTCAGCTTACACCCCTCCCTTTACATGTTATATCACCTGTTTCCGGGGCAAATTTAGTGGACGTTGTGCACACGGTAGTGATTGTATACAGTGAGTAATAGTTGTTTTGTTTTTTCATTTCTGTGTTTTGCAAGTTGTGGTTGCTGGTTTGAATTTCTTTGCGGATTTTTTGAATCATTTTCTGGTCAGAAGAAAGCATACTTAAACAAATTTCAAATGCAGGTTACCAACTATCTATCAGAGGTGGTGGAGCATGCTGCTACACCCGTCAGCTACTCTGTCTGCTGCGTCTAACCATGCATCATCATCATCATCAAGTAAAATATGATCAAGCAAGATAAAGTGTTCCAAAATTATTGCTTTAGCCTTGTTTCTTATAAGTTCCCTCTGACAAAGTGGTCAAATAATCTAATTTGTTATCCTTTCATCTTGCCCTCGGTATCTCAGGCATTGGAGAAGGGCTCGGCCTGAGTGCCAGCAGATAATGTACGAAGGGCCAGACAGACAATCAAATTGACGAGTCCTGGAGGAAGAGAGAATGGTGAGAAAGTTGTGGCGCCGGGCAGACGTTAGTCTGAAAGGACGTTAAGCCTTCTTCTAGATGGCTCTTCTAAGCAGCAGAGATCTGACTGAAGGGAGAACAGTAAATATGCATATCTTCTTCCTCATTAATCAGCCGCCACTTACAAGCCAAGTGCAGACTAAACTAACCTTTTAAAATCCACACGCCGGATGATAACATTATGACAAAATTGATTTTTTTTCTTATCCTTAAAATTAATCAGTGTTTGAATGTTTAGCTTTTAGTGTAAGATAAATTAGGACATTTTTAAAAAGTATCTAGTACACAGTCATATTGTGACATCCCTATCCCTGACGCTTTTATCTTTGGCGTTTTGGGAATGGTTCCGATTGAAACTGCAGTTCAAATAGGAATTAAGTATGTTTTTCTGCTTGTTTGATAAAGTCATTTCTCAGTTTCATTGTTTACTTACTTTATTCAATTTGGGTTTTTTTTCTATTAGTGCAGTAATAGAATATATTTCACCTTCATTCTAATTTAATTCACTTCAATTTTCAGATTTTCTCCATATAATTAAATGAACTTTGCTTAATGTAAACTGTAGACATTTGTCAGATTTTATCAACGTCAACTGAACGTTGGTACATTTTTGGCTCTTGAAACTGCTGTATTTTATTTTGAAATGATACATTTTGTTTGTTATGCCTATCCTGTGGTACTAATTATTAATACATGAATTAATTCAACAGAATATCTAAAATTGGAAGAGGAATGCAATACATTTTCAGGATATTATAAAGCAAAACTGAAACTGAAGTCACTACCTCCATTAAACCAACATGGAACATCCAAAATTGCAGTTTCTTGAATGGTCACTTGAGGCAATGAAAGTCATTCTCTGCCATTTATTTATATGGGATACACTGTCATTCGAACTGCAACATAAGATGGGGAACTCCCCATCTCACCCCTTAGTCAGTGACACAGCCTTGGCCAATCGTGTGACCAGCTCCACCCTGCAAAGGTGCCAGCTGTTACAGCTGTGCAGTAAATTTCACTGTCTGATTGTTCTCTTCAGTTTTTTTTAACTTCATTGGGCCTGTTGTTTTTATTTATCTGGTTGTTTGTGCATCATGCAGCTCTTGGTGGGAGGTAGTGGTGCAGAGATGAGTCATGCTCAATTTAGACTCAATTTTTAACAACTATGCGTAATAATCTACTGCTGCTTTAGCTTTTTTGGTTCCTGCAGTCTGCTCTAAGTGTTACATAAGGCTGAGTTCTCATAGATTAAAACAAAGCAAGGCAAATCTGTAAGGAAACAATGAGAAACTCTCATGTACCAACTGTTTTGTTGGGTGGCTTTTTTCGAATAATTAAAAAATTACTACTAAATTACTTTCCTGATACTGATAGCGGTTTAATCGTGTGAAACTTTAGCTGTATAGGAGATGCTAACGCTTTCTGTCTTTCGAGACACTTATTATTATTAGCACTCATATAAGAATGTTTTACTATGTTGCTCATAGCTTTGCTGCTGCCAAAAATGTAGCTTCTCATACGCTACTTGGCAGTTGTGATGTTTAAACCAGTTACTCTCGTAGTTCAGTTAAGTTTAATTTCTTATAATGTCTTCCATCATCTTTCAAAAGGTTAGAATTTCGATGTTTATGGATATTTCCTGTTACCAGAATGTATTTAGACAGGTTTTTACTATGGACAGGAATTTGCTATAAAAGAAATTACACCTGTTAGTACCCACTGTTAAATGATTATCATAATTATATTCACATCACTTTCATTTTTTCCACTTGAATTCACAACATCACTTGCCTGTTGTTGTTGTGATTAAAAACACACAAAACCACATATTTGTTTGAAAATGTGTTTTATATTTCTGACAATGTTTCCAAATATTTAGAAGTGATTCATAGCAGTTTCCCAAACTCTTTGTTAATTTTTAAAAATCGAATTTCATTTAATTTCATTATTCATCTCGCATGATGAGAAACTCGATGACAGAACACGTTAACACAGTACTATGGGTGGCTCTTGGTGCTTTTTAAAATGTAAGTAAATACAATCTGTGCCCCAGCACAGTCTCAAAAGCATGAAGGAGATTTTAGGAGACAAGCAGTTACTCTAGGAAAGCTGGACAAGGCTGTAGAGGTTCCTTTACCCCTCAGCAAGACTGATATCCTCTCCTTTGTGCACAGAGGATCAGAATGAGCATTGCCAAGCTCTATAAAATGACCTCCAGAACAAGACTGGTGTGAATGTTTCTGACCAAATAATCAGAAAAAGATCTTGTGAGGCTGACCTGAAGGCCTGATGTGGTCTAGTGGGCCCTGTGTTCACTGCCCGGCACTGTGGAGCCAAATTTGGCATTTACTATAGAATACCAGAACTCGGCAGGTCCACCAATGGCACCCTGTGAGAGCAGCTTCAACCTGAGCACATGTGACAGACATAAAAGTATCTGGAGAAGCTGTAGAGAACATTATGCTGCCTGTAACATCATTCAGCATGATCAGTTTGCTGATGGTCTGGGGAGGCATACCCATGGAGGAATACACTGACCTCTGCAGATCAGGCAATGGCACCATGACCACTATCAGGATGAAATCCTTGGACCCATTGTCAGACCCTACGCTGGTGCAGTGGGTTCTGGGTTCCTCTTGGTGCACGAGAACCTCATGTAGCAAGTGTACGCAGGCAATTCCTGGAGGATGTAGAAAGTGATAATACTGACTGCCCTCCACACTTGCCTTACCTAAATCCAATGCAACATATCTGGAGCTTTATATTTTGGTCTAATCAGTGCTGCCAGGTTGTACCTCAGACTGAACAGGAGCTCACTGATACCCTGGTCCACCTCTGGCGTTTATACAAGCACAGTGGGGCCTTGTAGGAGCTTTGTAGGTTCATCATTTTCATTTCTATCAAATCCTAACACATTACCCAATCCATATCAGTACTGATATCCAGCTTGATTTTTTTCCCCTTGAGATGTGGCGTGTTTTCAAAGTGCTCCTTTACTTTTTTGGAGCAGTCTATATCAGAAGAGACTGGAAAAACATCTTCAGCTTCAAAATTCTGGTTGCATCTGGACACAGCGTGGAATAAATTCTCACACAGTTTCCTGCATGTGTTCTATTATCTGATGACAGCTCCATCCCTTTGGTCCCGTTGGAGCAGGCTGAACACAGAAACCCAGTTTATGGCCTATTTGTGAGGTCAGGGGACAGCTTAGCCCTCCTGCCCCTCCTCTCACTGCAGAGCCGACCCTTCCTGGTCCTCGGAGAAGCAAGTTAACAGATGCTTCTTAATCAATTTGCCCAAAGAATCACAATGACCTTTCAGAATCCCTCCGTCCAGATCACCTGCTCTCACTGAACAGCCCTGGCTGCAAAAGGTCAGAACTCAAAGCTCTTTAATAAGTTTATTTCACAGATACTCACTGGGATAATAATTTATTTGTTAATAATACCAAAAAAGATCATATAGGAGAAAGAACATGCACATAACATATTTAATGTTTAAGATAACATATATTTTGGTCATTATCCCAGTGAATGTTTGCTTTAATATCATTAAAAGCTCAGTTAGTGGCAATATTTATAAGACATCAGAAAGAAAAAAGACATTTTGGTATTTCCCATTTATCATTGTACGTTTGATTTGACTGCATCGTGTACGCACATCCCTGAGAACAGATGGAGGTCACCAGTTCACTGTGATTGAATTAAATCACTTGTTGGCATGTTCATGCCATATTTGTACGTGCAGTTCACTTCTTTGTGTACTGAGAGCTGTAAAGGGCTGCCCCCCCCCCAAAAAAAACCCCCAGAAGAGATCCACAAACACGGACTGGGAACGCCCCCAATTATCATAAGAAAGAAAGTCTGTGTGTGTGTGTGTGTGTGTGTGTGTGTGTGTGTGTCCACTCGGAACAGCATGCATGCAGACAAAGCGAGCAGCCGCTCCCTAACTGGATGTGGGCTCAGCTTCATCCTGCCTGGCTCTGAGAGGAGGGGGAGGGGAACTCCCTGTTAGTGGCAGCCAATCAGATCCAGTAAGTAACCACAACATGTGACAGTGAAATTGAGTCAAAATAAAAGGAGAAAATATTATATTGAATAAAACAATATGTGGATTCTTTGGCAGCATTGTGTTTGTGCCATTTTGTTCTACTGCTATTACTTTCTTGACAAATGAGTCACACAGCTAAAAATATAGACATTTTTAAAATCTATCTTGAGATGTTAAATCAACAAGGCTATAACCAACCCTAGTTGAAAGACTTTGAAAGTGTGTAATCAGACTGCTCTATCTGCCTGTAGATACAACTTTGGCTGCTGTAGTTTTGGCTCTGCTTTTGGTCTCCACCAAATTGTTCCCTTTTACCTGTTGTTAGTTACAATGTGTTAAAACACAAGATGAAAAACAATAGAATTTGGTGATATTTCTCAATACGTAACCTTGAAGATATTGCACAGTATTTCACCCATTGCTAATTAAGTACAGCTTTAATGGCATTTTCAACAGAATATTTTCATTCATTATCACATACTTGTGTTTTTTATCTATTTTTTTCTTTTCTTAAATAATGCAACTCATATTACAAAGGCTGGTCTATTCTAACAACCCCCTGAAAAAAGAAGATTAGATAGCAGACTCAGGGGCATTGAGTATGAAAAATGTAAAATCTTAACCCCACTCTGGCATTCTTTACTGATGTTGTTAGCAGAAAGAGCATCAGAAATGTAAAGGGAGGAGGATGGGGAGGGGAGGGCTGAGAGAGGGCACGAGGCAGAGAGGGAGAGACGCTCACTCAGTGGTAGCAGGTTTGTGAGACCAGCAGCCAGAAGAGCAGGAAGAAAGAAGGAGGAGGGAGAGGATTCAGAGCGAGACAAACAGTGTGGCTGCAGTCAGGAGACACAAACGGAGAGAGAGGAGGAGATACGGAGAGAAGCGAAGGTAAGAAGGCAGCTTCTGTCCACATTGATCTGTTTAACACCTTTCTGTTTTTCAGAGTGAACGTAGGGTATCAGCTGGAAGAAAGGATGCTCTGCTACCCTGTGCGAGCTCTCCTTTTCTTCCTCTGTCTGCCAGCTGACGGCACGCTGTATGTCGGGAGAGCAGAGCGCTGTAGCACTGCAGGGTGATGCAGAGAGATGGAGGAGAGAGGAAGAGGAGGGGTGTGGGGGAGGGAGGGATGGGCAGCATTATGCTCTACAGACATGAGGAAGTAAGAATAGAGAGATCAGGTGGAAGAGAAGTGGAAACAGGAAGAGATAGCAGACATCTGCCTCCGTTTTGCTGTGTAGAATTCAGGAAGTGGGTGTAGGGGGATTTAGGAGGGGGAGCCTTTTGTGTGACAGTGTGCAGGAGCAGGAGTGTGTCAGCTGTCAACATCAGTAGTTTCCCTCCATGTTGGAGATGATATAAGTTTCTGTCTGGCCACACCCTCTGCTTGCTCCTATGAGATGAGATTAGATGATGGGAGGTTTTTGTGGTTGCGCAGAAGTGATGGTGTGAGCCTGGGAAGTGTGTGTGTGTGTGTGTGTGTGTGTGTGTGTGTGTGTGTGTGTGTG